>NC_090266.1:502374048-502674673 GCF_040414725.1 Anabrus simplex
CTTGTATTATGGTGCATTCAAATGAGTGATTAAACTGCAACTGAAAAATGAGGACCCCAATCGTGCAGGTTGACGACATTGTCCTCATCGTCATGTACTTACTCTTCCAATCGTCGAGCAAACAGATAGTACTGAAAAAAGAAATAGACGTCAAGAGGTTAGTTGATCTTTGTGGTTTTAGGTGGTATGACTATTGTGTACAAACTTTTATCACATATTGTTCATCAAAGGCTTTCGTCGACAAATTTTTGTCGTGTTGATATTTTTTTTCTAGTTGCTTGACGTCGCACCGACACAGATAGGTCTTATGGCGACGATTTTTATCAGTTTGAACAGATCATGAATCCAGTAACAGCAGCTATGTTCCCTTAAGTTCTGGTTCCAGTACTTCACGCAGAGGACCATACGAGACGTATACAAATCATACAACTCTTGTTGCAGTCATATTCCAAATTTGGAGGTTGGTTTATAGGAACTGGTTACCCCATAGTATGCTGAAGTCTTCCGTGGATCACTCTCTTTGGATAAAGTGTCTAGAACTCCATCACTGTCACACCATAGCGTCCGACTTTCCCATATGACATCGCTGCCACGGACATGTTGCTCCAGTAGTCTATCGAACTCCCGTGCAGTGCGCCTGTCAAAGTTTGTTGGAGGCGAGTTGTATTTGTATTCGTCCGCCCCTTAGTCCACTTTCATAATACGGGGTCGAGGATGAGGTGAGATGAATTTATGAGGAATGTTTTATGACTGGATTCCCTTTCTGACGCCAACCTCATTTGAGGAGCTAATGAAAGTGAAATGAATTATGGTGGATGGAACTGGGTAAAGTAGTGGAAGTAATCGGCTTTTCCAATGAATTGGAACTGTCCCGGCATTTGCCTGGAAGTGAACATGGGAAACCACAGAAAACCACCCTCAGGACAGATTACGGTGGGGCTCAGACACACGCGTCTTCCAAATGCAGGGCTTGGCCCCATAGCCGTAGTGCGTTAACACACGCGGCCCCTCCGCATGTAGGAAATGAATTGTACATGTGGTAATTCTGCATCATCTCATACAACAGTATCTATAGGCCTACCACAGCATGATGATTATAGTGGTCATTTTTCTAAACCGACAACACTATACACGTATTACACATACGATGTATACACTATTCGTTACTATAGGAAGAAGCTCAAAACCTGGATCAGATTGCAGAAACTATAGTCAGTTAAGTATGGTACCAGCCAGGTATGCACAGTATCAAAAAATGATCCCAAGGCCCTCTGGTAAGTCTGGTACCTCATGACTGGAAACATTACAGTCGTACTTTAATAAGGCATGTTGTAGTGGTTGTAGGGGATTGCGAAATGCCGTGATTCAAACCGGTTACTTTGGTTTCTTGCTTGTTCACTCCAGAAAGTCCGGCTCCATGGCTAAATGGTTAGCGTGCTGGCCTTTGGTCACAGGGGTCCCGGGTTCGATTCCTGGCAGGGTCGGGAATTTTAACCTTGATTGGTTAATTTCTCTGGCACGGGGCTGGGTATGTGTGTAGTCTTCATCATCATTTCACCCTCATCACGACGCGCAGGTCGCCTACGGGAGTCAAATCAAAAGACCTGCACTTGGCGAGCCGAACATGTCCTCGGACACTCCCGGCATTAAAAGACATACGCCATTCCATACTCCAGAAAGTCTCGTGGCGATTGTCGTCTAGAGGTCCGAAATACTTCCGTGTAAGTTACGAGATTGAATACACCGGAGTAACAAAGGAGATTTGTTATGAATAAAGCAAGGTAATTTTGCTAGGCAAACACTGTGGTGCCATTCTGACTACGAGTTTAACATTTACATTCATCACGGGGAAGGGAGTAGCAAATTTGCAGAATACTAACAACGGAAGAAATACTTCACACTAAGAGAATCGAATTGTGTGGTGCTTAAATAAGAGGGATTCGTTGACAGTCATCACGCTCTAGAGGATTCACGTAATGCAATTTTTATCTTTTAGAAGCGCATACTGCAAGGTTTTTAATTACTCTATTCATTTGAGAGTGTTTTGATGCGAAATTGCCGAAGAAAGGAAAAACCTGTGTATAGACTTTGATCAGCAGGTTTGTACCCAGATGAATACGTTACGATGAGAAGCGCAGTTGAAATATAAAATGCCGTTGTCAATTCCGCCTATGTGACTAATTTTAGCCGTGGGTCCTCCAATTCAAAATATTTATGCGTTTGAGTTACAGAGTTCGTTCTACTTGTGTCTAGGATTAATAGTGTATCGTTGGATGAGCCAGGTAAGAGGCAGACATACTACTCCTACATTACGGGAATTAGCCACAAGCAGTTAAAATCTCACGACTCGGCCGAGAATCGAACTCAGAATCCCTTAGTTCAAGGGAAAGGTTACTGACAATTCAGTCACGGAGTCAGACGAATCTAGGCAAACAGGTGTCATTCAAAACCTCTGTTTGATAAGTCACAGAATTCTACTGTCCCTTCCTGGATACTAGTCATCACTAAACATGAGGAGACACCAATCATCCTCTGTCCATGCCTCCCGGGCAAGGCGCCACCCCAAACTCAGGCATTGGTGTTCTGCTGTCAATGGCAACCAGCGCATGGGGCGGTAGGACCCCAGTCCAGCGGATGCGAGTCGTCGAGACACTGTACTGGAACTCACAAGATGTTGTAGAGTCTCCAGTACATGTTCGCGGATGGCGGGTGCCGATGTTATGGTATCTCGCAATGCTTGGCGCACCCTACTACGGTGCTTCCTCGGGACGGTGTTTCTTGGTCAAACCGAACCTGCACGACATGACTGGGTGTCCTCATACACCCATTGAGTCCAACGTCGGCCACTGTGACAACTGAATGGCCAACATGTCTGGCAATTGCACGCTACGACCAACCAACCTCATGCATTCCCACAATGCGACCTCTGTTAAATGCTGTCAATTGGTCGACAAGCTGTCTAAGGCATTTGCGAGAAATCGCGGGTGCTTCGTTCTTCACTGCACGACTTGCTTAACCGTCCGACTCACAGAAGTTGACTGGTAACAACTTATCAACAACAGGGTCCGACTCGTTGGCTGAATGGTCAGCGTACTGGCCTTCGGTTCAGAGGGTCTCCGGTTCGATTCCCTGCAACTCACACACCACACATAACACTATCCTCCACCACAATAACAGGCAGTTACCTACACATGGCAGATGCCGCCCACCCTCATCGGAGGGTCTGCCTTACAAGGGCTGCACTCGGCTAGAAATAGCCACACGAAATTAAATTAAAATCAACAACAGGACGGTACCATGCACTCTGATTTGTGTTCTACACATTACAGGTCCTTGTAAATCTAATCATTTACTCACACATCAATGGTATGATAATATTGCACCACTCCTTCTGGGTGCTTAGCCTTGTTCGTCAGGCAGTGTATATTCTTAACAGTTTTAAATTATATTCGGCGTTAAAATGAAATGGCGTATGGCTTTTAGTACCGGGAGTGTCTGAGGACATGTTCGGCTCGCCAGGTGGAGGTCTTTTGATTTGACGCGCGCAGGCGACCTGCGCGTCGTGATGAGGATGAAATGATGATGAAGACGACACATACACTCATCCCTCGAGCCAGTGAAGTTAACCAATGATGGTTAAAATTCCCGACTCTAGCGGGAATTGAATCCGGGACCCCTCTGACCAAAGGCCAGCATAATCATATAGCCATGGAGCTGGACAATGCGGCGTAAGGAAGCGGCCATGAAAGTTAACCAATACGGCAGTCTAATATCTGTACCCCATTTGTATGGCAGTAGCCGGCTTGGAAAGCCAAGACACTTAATTGGCTGTATGTGCCGCGTGTTCTTTCTACGAAGACAATTCAGTTAATAGGCGTCCCCGTGGTCCAGGGGTAGCAATCCTGCCACTTACCCGAAATCGATTCCCGGCCAGCTGTGAGCTTGCATCTGGGAGGTCTAATCCCAATGTCGGCAGCCCTGAAAATAGTTTTTCGTGGTTTCCCATTTTCACACCAGGTAAATGTTTGGGCTCTACCTTAATTAAGGCCACTGTCGCTTCTTTCCCTCTCTTGGCCCTTTCCTATTCCATCGTCGCCATAGGTCCTATCTGTGTCGGTGCGACGTGAAGCAAATTCAAAAAACAAAGGCTGGTTTCAGTACCGTTCAACCTATATGAGAACAATTGAGGAGGTGGCTGTCGCGGTCTAGAAAATCAAGAGGATTCATCGCGTTGACCACGTGTCACCTTGTAATCCGTAGGCCCTCAGGGTGAATAGTAGTCGCTTGGTAGGCCAAGGCACACAAGCGCTGTAGCTCCATGGTCGTGGTGGTGGCTGATTGTGTATATTATATACTGCCGGATGTATGCATGAGTGAGTAACAGAGAAGCAGAATTATCACAGTGACAGGAAACACGTGGAGGGCCCAGCCTGTGGTCTAGAGTTACCGTGTGCTTGTTACTCGGAGGCCTCTTGATTCGATTTCCGATACTTTGGGCCCACTGTGACCACTGTACTTCAGTACGTTTCAAAGTATAAAACATAAGTTGGATAGATGGACAGGAATTAATTCTTGAGTTCTAGAGTATAGTTAAGACTCGAAGGGCAAGTCAATTACAAATCTGACGAAATGATGGTCCTAGTTACCCATGATTAAGCATAATCCGTGTAATTATCATATACTGCAACCGAGTTCAATGGGACATTTAAAAGAACGTATTCCAGATTTACCTTGCTTGAATTTTGTTTTAGTCCTCTCTCATCTACCTTTTACATATATTTTGCAATTTTTCTTTACATTACGTCTTCACTTATGCCGATACTATACTTATGTGATTACAATAACTTTACACTGAAGAATTCATCGAGTTCATTTTCAGTCAGTTAGAAATAATAGTGGAAGAGAGAAACAGTCAGGAAGGACAGGATGGACGCCTTCACTTCATCTTCACTATTTTAAAGCAATCTCTGTTTACCTTGTTTATGCGTAGAATATAAAATGCTGCCTTTCTTGTGAACGTAAGTTATTTCCTTTTCAAAAATGAGCTTATATTAAGAGAAGAAAGCAATTAAATATGTGAGATGTTACGGTAATCACATTTAGGTATGTAACTTCAAAGATAAATAATTATAGGAAAAGTTAAACAAGTATTATTAAAGTTAACTTCTACTTAAGGGCAGAAGTACGTGAGCGCCCACTGAAATAATGCTGAAACTTACCATAACATTGCTCAAATATCTATTATAACATGCAAGATAGAAATGCACCAATTTAACCATGTCAAGTCAAAGCCCTTCTGAGTCTAATGGATTGCAATTTATAGTATTTAGATTTCCAGTTTCTTGTAAGAAATTTTTTGAATGTGAGAAATGTTTCAAGATCTTATTGAAACATGTCATCATGTTGGTATACATTGCTCCTAAACTATTCTACCTAGAGATATGAAATTTTGCACACTCATGTATGACTGTACTTACCTTCAATGAAAATTATGGGTGTAGAAATGAAATTCAATTATCTTAGTAATAAAATTACATTATATTTAATTAAATGTCATGTGTACAATTGTAACCATATTCCAGAAATTTATGTATGTAAAATCAAATTCCATTAACGGCTACGAGCAATTTAATCCGGACAATGACAACAGTTATCATTCTATGAGATTGGGTATGTGGGAGCTCCTGACACTTTATCTAAGGATAGTGATCCACCGGGAAATTCAGCATACTATGGGGTAACCAGTTCCTATGAGCCAACCTCCAAATTTGGAATATGACTGCAACAAGAGTTATATGATTTCAACACGTCTCGTACGGTCCTCTGCGTAAAGTACGGGAACCAGAACTGAAGGGAACATAGCTGCTGTTACTAGATTCATGATCTGTTCAAACCGACAAAATTTGTCGACGAAAGCCGTTGATTACACAATATGAGATGAAAATTGGCACTCAAAAGTCATACCACCTAAAACCACAAAGATCTGTTAACCTCTTGGTGTCTATTTCTTTTTTCAGTACTAACTGTTTGCTCCACGATTGGAAAAGTGCATACGTCACGATGAGGACAATATCGTCAACTTGCAAGATGGGGTCTTCATTTTCAAGTTGCAGTTAATCACTCGTTTGAATGCTCCACAATACAAGCCTACGTTTCGCTTTGCATGGAAGGTATTTGGATGCGTGTCAAAAAATACGACACTTCCGTTCCGTAATATGTTGTACAACAATGTTTCTGTTATTTACATATGTAGCACTCCTGACTGTGATTCCAGTGCCGTCATTGTTTGGTCATGTGTTAGATGCAACTTTCTTTCCCTCACTGCATTCTCACACGACAGTACCACGAAGTAAAATGAGGTGTGTTTATGACGTTTGAGAGTACAAGATGAAGGGCATAATCTCGGCATTTGCACATCCCTTGCTCCACAGCTACTGTGTATATTTCACGTTATGCCTGAAGATAATGCGCACACCTTACTATCATAATCCCTGTTTTAGGGATTCGGGTGAAAGCGAAATACCGCACTTTACACCAGTTACGTTGGTTTCTCGCTTGTTCACCTCAGTATTTTTCGTGATGATGGTCGTCGAGAGATCAGAAACCTTTCCATGTTACTTGTGGTTACATTAATTACCTCGTATTTATACGTTGTACTTCTCTGAGCTGCATGCGTTCACTCGCGACTGACCAACACAATAATAATAATAATAATAATAATAATAATAATAATAATAATAATAATAATAATAATAATAATAATAATAATAATAATAATAATCTATACATATGAAATAAGAGTTTTGTCTGCACATCGCTGAGAATCTGAAAAGAATGATATTTCTGTATCAGTCATGTGCACAGTAACAAGGAAATACACTTTTTACTTTTCCGTAATTTCTGTCTGTCTGTCTGTCTGTCGGTATGTATGTATGTATGTATGTACACGCATCACGAGTAAACGGCCGAAGAGAATTTAATGATAATCGGTATGTAAAGTCGGGGGATGAGCCACTACAATCTAGGCTATAAATAATTTTATTCACGCTGAGTGAATTGGTAGTTTAGGGGAAGTCTAAAATTTATTTCTCAAAGATTTCTATGATTAGTGGCCCTGTCGATAAACACTACATAACTAAAGTTATATAGAATTAAATTTCCGATCATTTATGTCTTAAACATTTTTACCGTACCTTCTATGATAACGCAGATATTCATGAACTTGTATTTTTGTTGCTAGGTCCATATCATTTCTATGCCACGAGAAAATGGGTTAACAGAATTTAACGAAAATCGTTATGTAGAGTCGGAGAATAAGAAGCTACAGTCTAAGCTATATACAATTTTATTCGCCCTGTATGAAATTGTAGTTTAGGGGAAGGAGCCTCAAATTTAATTTTTAAGTACCTATGTTATTGGTCATATCGAAAAGTATTACATAACAGACGTTAGAATACAATATCCGATCGTTTATGTTTTATTCAGTTTTACAGTACCGACTATGATAAGAGTGGTATTTCTGAGTCGGAAGAAAACTAAATGTGAAGGCCTACAATATCGAAAGCGCATAACATTGATCAACAATAACATTACATTGACCATTGTGTGTTGTGATGTTCTTTGTCTCTTATGCTGCCACTCAACTGCGATAGATGGGATTACTGCTGCGTACCGTGTAACAGCCTGACCGAATATTGGCGCGAAATAGCTGGGGAGTTAGAAAACTTTCTTCTTTAGCATGCCATTCCTCTGGTCCATACATTTTCTGATACTGCTGGTACGAACACACTGGTTCATCATAGTATTCCAGCTATTCGATCTCTGACGCGCTGTTTTGAATGAGCAGTGTGCACACTTACGGCAGAAGCTCACTTAGTAGTAGTAACTTAGGCCTATTCCAAATTATAGCAACACAATTCACTAAGTAACTCAAAATTCAACCCTCAAAAGAGCCGTTTCTTATGAAAAGCTTCTTCCTCTTAATCTTTATTAAATTCTATATTCATTTTATTCCAAATTAAGAGCGAAGAGGGTGTTTCCCCTCTGGCTTGGAGGAAAAATTTTCCTCCAAGTCAGATAGATTTTTCCGCCGCCAGTGTAATGAATTGAGACTTTCCGACTCATCGGGTTCTCCTAGGAAAAAGACTAGTAAAAGGGCACCAGTTTTTGCCCTGGGACACTCCACTACTCGACCAAATCCACCCCGCCGAAGAAAGACGAAGAATGTTCACGAATCACAGCTGTCTTTTGCTTGGTCATTCCAGCTCTGGAACTCTGGACTGTTAGATCAACAGCGTAGTACTGTTCGTTAAAAGTGAGAAAATATGTGGTTCTTCATTTGATCGAGTATTTCATATGGGAGCTTTGCTTTTAATCGCGCCATTCCTACAGACGTCGTTGTAAAGACCTATGTTCATTTCAGTAGGGAAAACCCACTAAGACAGTCTTTCTCAGGATGTAAAAAGGCAGGAGGAGAGTGAGTGTCTCGAATTATAATGAAAACCCCTCAATCTGATTGTAACTGATGGTAGGCAAGCGGGCATACCATTACAATGAAAATCCCCTAACCCATTCTTCATAGGTATGAGAAAGACATTTGGTGAATTCCCCGTCGCATTTCTAGGATAACGATAAGAGCTATGCAATTTTATACAATCTTGCTCACAACGTGTTCACTACCTAACATAGAATTATGTTTACAATGTAGAATTCCGTAGCGAAGCACGGGTACATCTGCTAGTATTAATAATAATTTTATTAGCTTTACGTCCCATTAGCTATTTTTACGCTTTTTCGGAGACGCCGAGGAGCCGGAATTTAGTCCCGCAAGATTTCTTTGACGTGGCAGTAAATCTACTGGTACGAGGCTAACGTATTTGAGCATCTTCAAATACCACCGGACTTAGCCAGGATCGAACCTGCCAATTTGGCGTCAGAAGGCCACCTCCTCAACCGTCTGATCCACTCAGCTCGGCCTCAAGACTAATACACCCTGTCCTCATAGTTTCCACTTCCAGCTTCTTCCAGGATCTACCTTATCGTGAGCCTCAAAAATTATTCGGGCGTTATTGTTTTGCTTGCTGCTGGCTTCGCACGCGTTGTTGCTTCTCGCCTGCCGGAATTGAGCATTCTGACTACCGCTGGCATGAAGAGTAGTTTGCCTGATGTTACTACCAAACGCAGATAAAATCCACTGCCCGGCCGGGAATCGAACAAGGAACTCTGTAAATCGAAGACCAGAAAGCTGACCATTGGCCAAGCAGCCGGATATTATGTATTATTAAATATCATTCACATACATTCGAGAGTCCTAAATCGTTCATAAGGGTTGAAAAATTCTCATAGAGAAGACACAGGCTATTTAGAGACAGACAGCTCACTTTGATCTGAAGCAAGGATGGCAGAATGTGCTAATTTACTGACAGATTTTAATTACAAAATGTTGTTTTTATCTCACAGATTAAGTTCCCTGTTTAAACTGATGTATCGTTCAATAAAAAAATGCGTTCCTGGAACAAGTTTTTGATGTTTGCTAAATTATAGTGTGGCAATTAAAACCCAGATTGCAGGGCGGGGGAAACGCATGTCTTTTATATCGGCGAGAGGAATAATAATAATGGTACTTGCTTTACGACCCGCTGACTACTTCTACGGTTTTCAGAGACGCCGAGGTGACGGAATTTATTCCTGCAGGAATCATTTTACGTGCCAGTAGATGTCCCGACGCGAGGCTGACGTGTATTTTCACCTTCAAATACCACCGGACTGAGCCGGATCGAACTTGCCAAGTTGGGGTTTGAAGGCCAACGCCTCAACCGTCTGATCCACTCAGTCCGGCCGATGAGAAGAGACAACGCGTGTGAAGCCAGCAGCAAGCAAAACAATAACGCCCGAAGAATTTTTGAGGCTCACGATAAGGTAGATCCTGGAAGAAGCTGGAAGTGGTAACTATTAGGCCAGGGTGTATTAGTCTTGAGGCCGAGCTGAGTGGCTCAGACGGTTGAGGCGGTGGCCCTCTAAAGCCAACTTGGCAGGTTCGATCCTGGCCAAGTCCGGTGGTACTTGAAGGTGAACAAATAGGTCCTACGTAAGAATCCTATCGGTAGATTTACTAGCACGTAAAAGAACTCCTGCGGGGCTAAATTCCGGCACCTTGGCGTCTCCGAAAACTGTAAAAATAGCCAGTGGGACGGAAAGCCAATAACATTATTGAAACAGGAACGCCCGTACTTCAGTTTATCGGAGAGCATGAGAAACGACAAGGCGTGTACGGCCCATGCTAAGAGAGTGAGAGAGAGAGAAGGGTAGTGAAATTTTTTTTTAATGATTAAGTGGATCCTTCAGTTTATTCAATAGATATGCAAAGAATTATGTCACCCTTTACAGCTGAATCGTGGAGTTGTCCTTGAAGGCGTGGAGGGGACGTCGTCCTGCGGCGGCTGCGTCGTCTTGCGGTCGGCGTCGGCGTTGTCTTCCGTCGTTGGTGTTTTCTCTGTATTAGTGTTGATGGCGACTCGAACCTGAGACAGGAACGGGGAAATGTGGAGCTTCCACATCGGACGTCATGGGACTCTGGTGTGACACCTCTCTAAGGCGAAGCACACCGAAATAGTTCCCACAGTCAATGATGTTGAACGCACTTTAGCAGCAAGGATAAAGTCAGAGTCACAGTTCGAAACGAAAACAATCTAGGACCTTCCAAGGTGCAGTGATTAAGCACTTCACAAAGAAAATTAAATTCACCGGGTACAGTCTCTGCACTGTACACCATGAGCACAATATTCACACACTTGTTGAAATAAACGACAGTCCAAGTTCTGTTACGTCGTAATTTTCAGAAGATTATCACTGGTACTTAAGATCATACGTGATTCTGAACAGGTTATGAGGGAATTGGCATGGTCCCTCGGAAAGAAATCACGATACCGTATTCCACAAGTTAATACTGTCTTTAAGAGGGAATGTTGGCACAGTTTATTACGAACACAGTTCACTGGATAGACACAGTCTTTAAATGAAATGAAGGTCGGCACAGTTTTATTACGAACACAGTTCAATGGATAGCACAGTCTTTAAATGAAATGCAGGCTGGCACAGTTTACGCTGGAAGCACTATCGCTGTTTTCACACAGTCTTTAAATGAAATCAAGGTTGGCACAGTTTTATTACGAACACAGTTCAATGGATAGACACAGTCTTTAAATGAAATGAAGGTCGGCACAGTTTACGCTGGAAACATTCATAGTCCACAAACGAAATATAATCGCCCAGTCGTACAGACTGATAAAAACGAAATTACGTTTTTGTTCATGCACAAAGTTCAAGCCCACGGAGAAAGCTTCTAACACTAACGTTTCTGAACTCAAGTATACCGCCGGACCGAGTGACGAATTATATCGCGACGTGCTTACTTGCACACACACACACTGAACTCACGGCTTACTGCCGACTTCCCTCACTCTCTCTGCCTACGGCACACTTCAGCTGCATACTGCACACTCCGCACACTCTCTGCTTTACTCCAGGCTGGCGATTCGCTTATATTGCCGAAGGTTGGTGGGCGTGGCTACACATGTGGGCCCCAAGAAAATTTTATATCTTGGCCATCTTTACACCGATTGACACGAAATTTCGGCTAGCAGCGTTCATTATTCCTGCCTGCAAGGTGACGTTATTGAAATATTGATATTACATTTCGTTCATGCTGCAATGCTATGGAACACGAAAGAACCTTCTGCGTGACGTCGCTTGACCTTGGCCGGTGTTCTAGAACAGCGCGAGCTTGCTTGCAGTTCCCACAATGCCTGTGCGCTCGGCGCAAGTTTTAAATGCTTACGGCCGGGTGTTAGCGAGTTCTTCTTAATAAATGAATGAAACGTGAATGCTCGTAGGGCGTTCCCGTTATTATTATTATTATTATTATTATTATTATTATTATTATTATTATTATTGTACCGGGAGGTACACCTCTACGCCGCACATTAAAATCTTGCGCCTAAAAGAACTCTTCTATAAGAAAAACACTGAAACTAGACCTACTTAAACTTTCCGCAGAAGATGTCTCTACCGTAATTTTGTGATTAGGAAGTTGCCAGTACTGTGTGAACTTCAACTTGTTTTGTTTTCCGTTCATCAAGAAGTTTGGACATTCTCTCATAGATGTCTCTGCTAAAAAACCTATGAACATGCACCCTGGTGCGAAGTGAAGGAACATTTTTGAAGAAATTTTGTATTTATAAGTTTTTCTTTACTAAATTTCGTTCATTCATTTTTGGGTTGGCAATATTGATCTTTTCTTTCCGCCAGTTTTGAATTCAGCCAATGCCTAATTTCTGTAATTAATTTTCAGCCTATTACAGGCTTCTTCTTCGATTTGGTGTGTAACTTAAATTTAACCAATAAAATTCTGTGGGTGTGCCTTGATTATTCATGAAAGGTCTCGAACCTTACCCGAGGGTTTATAAACTGCGGGTTTTCTCCTCTCTTGGCCATTTGATCAACATCTAACTAAATATGTGTGTCACGCAGGGGGCGGGAGGCGCCTCTTTCTTCACGCAGCAGTTCTTCAGCAAGGTAATGGCCGTTTAACATCTTTATTTCTTGCTAGCTCTGCAGTTTAACCCGAGGGAAAGGTTAGAAATCTTAGCTAGGTAACAAACCTTCTAAAATGTAAATCTCATTTCGGCTCATGTAAAATTTTATAAATCTTTAACTGTAATCGGGGATAGAGAGTGAATTACCCTTTCGAGCTCCCCTTCATCTTGGTTTGAGGTACCGCATTTGTTTCTACCATGTATTAATGTTATCTCCACCCGAGCAACCTCAGTAGTTTGGGATTAGCCCCTGTTTCGTTGACCAAGTGCCCTATAGGTTTTTAAAGTTTTTGGTGGAGCTAAATCTTTGAATCCATTCCAGTTTGCTCGGGCCGTTTATTGAACCTGTTCTTTTTTCACTAAGGCCCCGTAGGTTGGGTACTAGATACCTCTGTGTAATAAGATGGCTTTTGTAAATAGTGCCTTGTAAGGCCAGTGATTATTGGATTTTCATACTGTGGTGCCTGGAATAGCCTTGAGAACTGAGAGAGCGTCAGCTCTTTTCGTGTATTGTAAGAATACCTCTGGGAGGCTTGATATTGAAAATTGGGAGTAAGTGCTCCATGTATTAGGGGATTTTTACCCTTTGTGTAAAATTGTAATCTTTTATAAAGTTGAGCTCGGAGCTGAAAATTGTAAAACTAGGGGCTTATAGCCCAAGTGTGTTAAAATTCTGAAGTCTTGGATCATTCTAAGTCTCGTTTCCAAATTGCTATGTCATTGTTATTTCACTAAGTAGTTTAAATTTTGTTGTTTCAAGAAAATATAACCTTTGTTAAAATTTTAAATTAACTTTGACTGAGAGGCAGTCGCGATTCCGTTATGGATCATGTCAGCGATAAGTGAGTACGTCAGGCGTCTATACGGAGTTCAGTGTGGCTTTTTAGTAGTGAAGTGGACTGTTCTGGAATGAAACTGCACTGTAAAAGGCTGTGAGGAGAGTAGGAATGTGTGTTCATGCGTGTGTTAGTAAAAAAGAGCTGGGCCGAGAGAAAAACTCAAACGCACCTGAACTTGTAAACTGTAGTTCAACAAATTTAGTGGATCGTAAAACAAGCCATCTCCTGAGGAGCGAATTAAGTTTTCATGCTCCGCACAATCCGGTATGACACACACATCAACAAAAATACTTACATCACATCTGTGTGTCATTTCGCTGTGTTGCTATCCTGGTCTGTCTTATGCAGACAGGAAAGACGGCCCATAGGTTGTTCGTACACAAACTCACAACTGCACGTACCCAAACCCACAGCCAGAAAGCCATGCTCATCTGGGAGTCAGAGAAGTTGTAGCACTAGCGGGGAAGCATTGGAGGTGTTTTCTAATTGTATGCAGTGTACTGAGATCCTAGGATGTCACGACGTTCAATGTCGATACGTGAAATTGTGCTCATAATTACATTATGTCAGGAAGGTTGTGTTCATTATTGCGTATTTCTGTGGTGTTTGGTAGTGTGGAGTGTTGTATGTAGATAAAGATAAGTGTATTTAGCGAAACACAAGCACCCAGTCCCCGAGCCAGAGTAATTAACCATACGCCGTTAAAAATCACCGGGGCGATGAAGAAACGAACCCGGGGCCCTTTGATCCGTATGCAAACACAATGACCAATCAGCCATGGAACCAGACATTGAAATGGAATCATATTCAAATCATAAACGACTGATCTTAATATAGATTCCAAAAGCAGATCTAAATATTTCTAAATTATAGCTGAAGAATTATCAAATATACAACAGTCATCCATTGGGCAATTTTAACGTATATTAGATAAGGCAGTTCAGCTCCCTTAAATTGGTTGAACCATTCGAGCCCAATCATTTCTTTCTTATCAAAGTTTCATGTAAGTAAATGAAGGCAAACTTAGCTTAAGGTTTGTAAGCTAAATGAGGGTGAGCGGGTAATATCCAACCACCACTTACTTAGACTGTGCACATTTTATTTGCAGTCGGAAGTCCGATTTAGCGAATCAGAGAGACATAATCCGATGCGTTCGAAAGCGCTTGTGTAATCATGGGCAAACGCAGTGCGAGTGGTTCGCTGGATGGCCCGATGAAACGTTTCCCATGTAGCGAACATGTTCTTCAGGCGTGGTGGAGCGCTCAAACGTGTATTGATTCCTGGGATACAATGACTGCAACTTGGCCAGCTTGCTTGTTGACTAACGGCCATACTATCGACAAGCAAAGGTAAAGTGTATGTGCATTTAAAAGAAACAGGCCTTGCAGAGGATTTAAGAGTACCTAATCTCCGAGAAGAAGCCCGAAATGTGTAAACAATTTGAATTTTACAGGACCGACATTCCATATCAAGGACATAAAAACTACATGTAATTGCCGGTCTTTAAATTGTCTTGTGAATGTTAAATGACATATCATGATATCTATTGGGTTAAACTGATGTGGAGCTTTCGCAGTTTGACAAAATCTGAGAAACTGATCACACTGATCATTTTACGTAACCTTAATAATGAAACGAAACTCTTTTGGAGTAACATATTTGTATATTATTAATCTGAATGACAGATTACTCATCATCAGCACGTTCTGTTGCTTTCACTTAGGGGCTACGGGAACAGTTCTATGTAATTTGCGTACTTTAATCGGTTAACACGTTATTTACGGTATAATAATATAATGTAATAGTAGCCTCCGTGGTTCAGACGGCAGTGCGTCGGCCTCTCACCGCTGGATACCGTGGTTCAAATCCCGGTCACTCCATGTGAGATTTGTGCTGGACAAAGCGGAGGCGGGACAGGTTTTTCTCCGGGTACTCCAGTTTTCCCTGTCATCTTTCATTCCATCAATACTCTCCATTCTCATTTCATAGCATCTATCACTTATTACTAAATCACTTTGGAAGTGGCGACCCCATCGTACTAATAGCCTATATCTGATTCATTCATTCCATCCCTGACCCGGTCAATGACTGGAAAACAGGTTGTAGGTTTTTTCAATATAATGTAATAATGTTACATGTTTAATGTTCCCTGCAATTTTGAGTATTTAGAGACATCTGACAGCTGGAAATTTGTCGTCAAGAATGATTCCTTAATGTGTTTGTATATCTAATGATTACTCTTAAATTCCATCCCACTGTGATGGAATTCCAGCCAGCAGCTTTCATTCCAGTGGATAGGTGTTCTACCTCAACAACTAGTCAATTGTAATAATACTAACGAATGTAAATCAACATATTTGTCTATATACATGCAGTTGTATATGTGGCTGAGGAGACTGATGCAATGAAGTGATATATTTAGTTTTCCATATGCGGTCCAGTAAATAAAGGTGGGGAAACACAGACGATTCCCGTTCACAACATACCGACTTTTGGTACCAGAAAGGTGAAAAGGAGTGCATTTAGATCACGGTTGGATTCACCAAGATTGAAATCTCTTCCGTCTGCAAATACCGAACGATACGAATATTTTAATTTACTTATTATTGATTTAATCCGTTTAACCACCAGGGTTGGTTTTTCACCCGGACTCAGGGAGGGATCCCACCTCTACCGCCTGTAGGGCAGTGTCCTGGAGCGTGAGACATTTGGTCAGGGATACACTCGGAGAGAAGGACCAGTACCTTACCCAGGCACCCTCACCTGCTATGCTGAACAGGGTTCTTGGTAAGGGGGGATTGGAAGGGACAGGCAAGGAAGAGGGAAGGTAGCGGCCGTGGACAGTTAGGTACCATGCCGACATTTGCCTGGAGAAGAAATGGGAAACCATAGAAAACCACTTTGAGGATGGCTGAGATGGGAATCGAACCCCTCTATTCACTTGACCTCCCGAGGCTGAGTGGACCACGTTCCAGTCCTCGTACTACGTATCAAACTTTGTGGCATAGCCAGGAATCAAACCCAAGCCTGCGGGGGTGGTCGCTAATCACACTAACCACTACACCACACAGGCGGACTTATTTTATTATCTAGTAGTTGTGACCTCTTCTGATTATTATTATTATTATTATTATTATTATTATTATTATTATTATTATTATTATTATTATTATTATTATATTTTTCTCTGAACCACCTCTGGAAGTTATTCATCGGTGACAGTATACCTGTATGCGATACAAAAACTTCATTTTTATTTCAGACTAACAATGCAAGTTACATGTTGGACAACATATACAGAAGGTGATCCGAACATTCTTAATTCCCGTCCACGACGTACGATGTCGTGGTCTCATAAGTGAGGGAGAAGTATGGCCAGATAGGGCCGCTGGAGCTGATCGGTTCTCTCCTGCGTTCTAGGTGATCTCCATGAAACTAGACACCGATAAGAAATTACACTTCATACATTTTGTGAAGGACGAAACTTGTTAAAATTAAATTTCAAAACACTCATATTATGTAATATCTTCCCGTAAAACTGATATGAAATATCTAGAGTTCCACGTACCATGTTGCATTACGGCATATATTTGAAATTCGAAATTGTAAACAAAATTCATTGTGTAGCGCAACGTAAACTTTCATTAGCCTAGAAACCCAAATACATTAAGATACGTTTGAACATTTTCACACGATTCACCTCTTCTTCTGTAGTTCCTCTATACTTCTCACTAGAGATTTACTCATAGATAAAAGTCACATATGCTTACATCAAGTGAATGAGGGAGCCATAAGCCTTTACTGATCATATGATCATCACTGAACGCTTCCTGCAACCATCGAATAGAGCTACACACTGCATGGTTCCCGCCATCCTGCTAGAAATAGCCCGATCTTTTCTCTTATTCAGCCAGTTCAAAAAAAAATCGGCTCATCAATACCATAAATATAACGGTCGGAAGGGATCGTATCCTGAAAAAATATCGATCCGATAATTCTTCGGGCACAAATAGAGCACAATACACCCACCTTGATATCATGCGGAGGTTTCAGCTGGAAAATGTGCGGGTTCTCTGCATACCAGATCTTATTATTCTTTAAACTGATATATGTGCTCAAATTTAACTATACCTCGTCCCTCATAAAAAGAGAGTTCGTGTATACGATACCGTTGCATTACATACTGACGAATGTGAAATACTACACGTGCATAGAAAGCTGGCGTGAGGTCAGCGCGACTATAGCGCCAAATGGGTCTGGTCCCACAAACAAGGCAGTTGGAGGAGCGGGGCAAGACCGAGTGAGTCAATTAGCGATCTTTTACGGTGCACTGTGGTGGTGTTATTCATTACAACATGGCCCAGAGACAACACTTGGATGGCTTCACACGGGAAAGAATCATCGGGAAACTGGAGGAAGGACGACGTGTGACGAGTGTTTCCGAGGAGTTTGATATTGCTCACAGCATTGTTTCACGTGCATGGAGAGCATTCCGAACCACAGGCACTGCTTCCCGAAGGAGAGGAGGGGCTCGACCACGGCCAACTACAGCAGCAGATGAAAGCTACGTTGTGCAGCAGGTAAGAAGAGACTCACGTCAAACAGCGGGTGGAATTGCAACCACATTTAACTGGACTGTATGGCACCCAATCTCACGCTCTACAGTGGCACGGCGACTGCATGGAAGTGGTCTGTTTGCCCGACGACTTACGTTGTGTTCCGTTAACAACCGCCCATCAGCGGCACCGTTTGCGGTGGTGCCATGACATCAGATCTGAACCGACGAGGAGTGGGGGTTGCGTCCTCTTCTCAGATGGGAGCAGATTCAGTCTGAGTAGTGATTCTAGACGTACTCTCACCTGGCGAGAGGTGGAAACACGTAAATTCATCCAAGAACATTGTCGAACATGATTATTTTGGTAGTCCATGTGTTATGGTGTGGGGAGGCACAATGTTGCATGGGCGTACGGACCTCGAAATATTTGAACGGGGTACACTCACCGGTCAGCGTTATTGTGGCAGTGTACTCCTTCTTCGTGTGCATTTTTCATGGGTGAATTCGGCCCTGACTTCATTTTTATAGATGACAATACACGACCGCATTGAACAGCCCACATGCAGCAGCCCTTGGAACGAGAGGATATTCGGCGAATGAACTGGCCTGCCCGTAGCCCCGACTAAAATCCCATCGACCACGTGTGGGATATGTTGGGCAGGCGTACTGAAGAACGTCCACATTCACCAACGACCAGCCAGCAGTTGTCAACCGCGCTGGTGGAGGAATGGAATGCCCTACCAGAAGCACTATTTATCAAATTTGTGGCCAGCATGGGAACACGTTTCAGAGCATGCATCACTGTCCATTGTGATCATACCATTTTAACAACCGTGCCCCTTCTTTAGTGATGTCCAGGGTCGCAGTGACTTACGTGGAATTTATTATCTGTGTATACAAGTGTCATTTCTGTTCATCTCATCGCATTTTCCTCTCAGTTGCCTACCGTACCATACTGTGGCAGTTCTTTCTATGTAAGGTTCAAGTTTCATCGAGCTATGTTACTTGGCAGTGACACAACATTCGAAAGTTATTTTAGCCTTAAGTTTTGCAAACCAGTGTAGTTTCCTGAGCTACTCTCCGAAGCGACTTGAGTGGACTGACTTGCAGTCTTACCTGCATATATTCTAAACTCTACTGTGTGAGAGCACTTCTCCTTCCCAGTTTTCCACTATTAGTTACGGAACCATTACTAAAGCACGTGTTAACAAGTTGTTCCTCGTAACGTTTTGATGATACACTCCAACTGGGAATCTGTCTAACGGAATTTTCGAAGGCACCTGTTGTCTGGTTTCTTCTTCTTGTGGATATAAGACTCGACCGGATATATTATCTGCTCAGTGGTGTACTTAACCATCGCGATAATAACCTTACAACGCACCTTAAAAGTCCAATAGGCACTAGCGAACTGAGCGACAGAGCTAAGCATCTGCTGCGTCAGCTGTCAATACTACTTATCACGCCAAGCTTGACACAAGTCATATGGCGCTCGCTTGTGAATTCCCGTGGCCTGTGACCTGCATTGTGAAGTATTATTTTATACTCCCTCTACTTTTCCATATCCAACAATGGAATATGCGTATTTAGGCCTAATATTTCCACTAACGTAGCGGACGCAGTCAGTAGCAAAATATAAAATCAAACCGAAGACTTACAATAGTTTAGTTTTTAAGAAGAATTATTTTAATGATGTTGAAATTTACCTCTGAAAATAACCTAAGTGCATTCCTAAATATTTGACATAGAGGGAGTGGGATTCCTTTAATCATTGGTCTGTAGTCCATGTACTAATCACTAACTTAACTGAATAACTCTCGTCTAAGATATAGCCGGAAGCAAAAGAGGAAAAGCGCTGTTCGTTCGAGACAATTTTCCAGTCTCAGAGGGATAGCCGAGTCTCAGAGCAGACATCCTCCCTCTAGATGTTATTCCTTTTAATTTAGCAATTCATCAAGAGCGTAGGTAACATAACATAGCCCTGATACAGACACTAAGAAACCGAAGGTGGAAGGTAAAGCTTTGTATTATGCTATCTTCAGACTGTAAAAGAGCTGTAACTAACTCAAAGAGCCGAAATCAATCTAGTAATATATATTAATACTATTTGTATCTATAGTGACATATGTACTATGGCTCACAAATGATGAACACAGTAGATAATAATTTTCAGTACTACATTACTCAGGCTGCAGAATTTAGGAAGATGAATTATGCATCTGAGACACTTGTACACCATTAAACCGAAAGGAGCCAGTCATCATAGAGTAAATCATGAGGAGTGTGATGTCAAAATTAAACTAATGTATTGTTTGTACAGAAATTAAATGGATAAATATATTTCATATAAAGGAACCACTTAATTGTGGTTGAATATACATGTGTCCATGTCTTATAAAGTTGAAAGTGGTGACTACGTGATTCCATTTTTCTTAAAGCGAAATGCTGCATTTCATATCGGTAAAATTTTCTGACAAGAATATTGTTCAATAATGAATTTGATTTAGGACTGGTTACTTCCGCTGAAATCAGTTAATCGTGAACCACTCAAAATGCCACTAACTTATGTTTATAAATAATTTCAAGAGTTGATTCTTTTGTGCTTTGTGTCATCAGTTTTGTGTAGCATTCTAGATAAGTTAAGTCTTGTCTTCCTTCGTTGTTCGAATTCAAATATATCTGATTCTATGAAATAATATGTCTCATTTGAATTGTCCATTCTGTTGTATTTTAATGTATAAAGCTAAGATTGGGAGAAGTATTTTATTAATATTTACTTGGAGTTTAAATCGGAACAATGACAATGACGTTATTCGAAACTTTCCCCTGACTGCTCTGTACTTGGGACGCTGGGTATTACCTTAACTCACCGAGATATTCCGGTAATATAGATGCAAATTCATTATAAAAGTAATATACCAACGTGAAGCTATATAACATGCCACGTTATCTTTGTAGTCTCTTGTCATATTCTTCAATACCAGCTTCTATCAACTAATCTGACAAGTGAGTATTGCTTCCTTCTTATGTACCACGATATCATCTCCTCATTCTCCACTTCACCTTCTCTTCACCTTAAGATCAATAACATCGGATGGAAAGCGCTCCTATCAATATTTATCTTGAATTATTTCACATCATCTTGAGCTTCATGTGCTGCGCTTCTCATATAATATAGAGAAGAAGAAAATGCTCCAGTTCGTAACCAATAAAAGTATGTGCTAGAACATAGAAAATTTAAATACTATCTCCTTCAACCTCCCGCGAACAGCCGTCAGATCCATGTCCTCAGCTACAGGTTTAGTAAACAAAAGCGTGCTAGCGATTATCCTACACAAACCACGAAGACTTTTGGAGAAGTTTAAGGTAAAGGATTCCAAAATTCGTAACCATATCACTAAGTGGATTAGAGGGTTTGGCTCTATGCCTGGCCACCTAATCCCCCTGGAATTAACGTTGTACTCAAATTTGGTGTAGGCTGAGTAAACCTGAGGGAAATGTGCTTCTCCAGAAGAGGAATTCTCGTTTCTATATTTTCTATTTCCTTGAAAGAATCGAACTCACGTCCTTCAGCGTGAACTGAACACATCTCTACTGCCTCGGCTAGGCACTCCCTAAGTTTGACAATTAAGAAAACATGGCGCAACAGCCTCGAAGGGCCTTGGTCTACCAATTGACCGCTGCTCAGCGCGAAGGCCTGAGATTACGAAAAATCATCTCAGGCGCTATTCTTGATTTTCTAGAACGGGGTCCGCTAACTCACGGTCAGTTAGCTCTTCAATTGTAATCACGTTGGCTTGATGGACCTCGATCCAGCCTTCACAACGAACTAAAAGTCACTGACATGTTCGCAAATCGTACCCGGGTCCTCCGGGTAAGAGACAGGCGTGCTACCCCTAAACCACGCGGCTGGCAACTTTAAGCCAGGAAGAGAATATTGAAACATCACATATTCAAAAGCGCATTAGCTCTTGAGGCTTTACTTTACAGCAAGGAGTTGTAAATTCTAGGAGTCCGTGCATGTCGTCGTTTCTACAGTAATACTAAACAATTAAATATATTAACAGCTAATTTAGTTACATTCTACAAACAGTAATCAGAAAAATACGCGGAATGAATTCCATTTCTCAGTGTTGGTTATCTCGAGTGTATTATTTTATTGATATTCTCCAAAAATATAAATATACCGCAGAGATAGAAATATACCCTTTCAACTTGTATGCTATATGAATTCTTCCAAATAAACATTTACTGTTTAATATATTCTTACTTCAGTGGTTGGTTGAATAAACGTTACTCAAGGGCTCACGTGTTGGAGAAACATTTGGAAGTAATGCAGTAGGTGAAGTGAGTTATGAACTTTATTGGTTTGCTTAAATACATTATACTTCTGTTACGTCAGCGCAATTCATAATACCTAAAGCTCTAGAATGTTGAACAGTTGCAAGGACCCAGCATCACCGAACTCCACACTGTTCTCTTATTGAAGAGGAAAGCTATTTATTTGTCTAGACTTTATTCCTTATGATCATATGCGGAACCTGATGTTATTTTCAAGATATTTTTAAACCGGGCGAGTTGGCCGTGCGCGTAGAGGCGCGCGGCTGTGAGCTTGCATACGGGAAATAGTACGTTCGAATCCCACTATCGGCAGCCCTGAAAATGATTTTCCGTGGTTTCCCATTTTCACACAAGGCAAATGCTGGGGTTGTACCTTAATTAAGGCCACGGCCGCTTCCTTCCAACTCCTAGGCCCTTCCTATCCCATCGTCGCCATAAGACCTATCTGTGTCGGTGCGACGTAAAGCCCCTAGCAAAAAAAAATATATTTTTAAATCAACTTTCGATGTTATGGAGGAAAATACAGCATTAAAGTGGAGTGCAATGGGCGAATCACCATGATCATGCATGTTTGCCGGTTGAAAGGACAAAAATATTTGATTGCTTTTGTAAATACAGATAATTTTGTAATATGCCACAAGCGATCTTCTTGAACCGTGCTTTGAATTGTATGAGCTGACAGAGCTCGGATGATAGCATATACGATTCAGGGATTCGCAGTAAACTCTGCAGATTAGAATTTAAAATTCCACTACCGGTACTAATATTAGTCATCTTCAGGCTGAAGACGGTTTGACGTCTGGAGTCAAACATGAAGATGCAATCTGATTCTAGGTCATTCTAGGTCACCGTGTTCTGCATGATCTGGCATTCTTATATTATGCTCTATTCAGGCGATAGCTACTTGGTAAAGGTCCCCAGATTAGCCGCGAGACCACTGAAGTAGTAATTCTGTGGCGTAGTTTCCCCGTGGTCTCTTCGACTCTAGGATATAACAGAATAAATCGCGGGTGGAAGGCGGCCCCAGCATGTATGTCACCTAACGTTAGTCCCTTACTATTCCCCTCAATTCCTGCTGAAGTTATTTCCAACTTTTGGGTTGCATTCTGTGTTGCGTTATTGGTTTTACGTCTCACTAACTACTCTTAACGTTCGAAGTTTGTGTATTTCCAGAAGGAACCCTGTTTTCCTTCCAATACATTGCGATTAGCTTTAACTCTCATGTTGGTAGCATTTTTCTTGTTTTGCGAGAAACCGAATTATTGCCAACATTCACATTGACCTATCGTGTTACAGTCACTACTAATACACGTCAAAGAGTAATCTATAATTATATATCTGGACGTCAGTAGGTGACATTTCACTATTAGACTGTGATTTCACTAACTTTACAGGCGAGCAGAAAGAAGCTGCTGAGGCGCATATGTTGATACATTAAAGGCAGGTAGAATCGACAGTGGTCCGCCTCTGTGGTGTAGTGGTTAGTGTGATTAGCTGCCACCACTGGAGGCACGGGTTCAATTCCCGGCTCTGCTACGAAATTTGACAAGTGGTACGAGGGCTGGAACGGGGTCCACTCAGACTCGGGAGGTCAGCTGAGTAGAGATGGGTTTGATTCCCTCCTCAGCCATCCAGGAAGTGGTTTCCCGTGGTTTCCCATTTCTCCTCCAGGCAAATGTCGGGATGGTACCTAACTTAAGGCCACGGCCGCTTCCTTCCCTCTTCTTTGTCTATCCCTTCCAATTTTCCCATCCCTCAGCAAGGCCCCTGTTCAGCATAGCAGGTGAGGCCGCCTGGACGAGGTACTGGTCATTCTCCCCAGTTGTATACCCCGACCCAATGTCTCACGCTCGAGGACACTGCCCTTGAGGCGGTAAAGGTGGGATCCCTCGCTGAGTCCGAGGGGAAAACCAACGCTGGAGGCTAAACAGCTCAAGAAGAAGAAGAATCGACAGTTCCGACCACGGTAAACTATCGCAAGAGCCAATAAGATAAGGAGTGCGGCGGGTGCCATTTCGTTGAACTGTTGTGTGATCACTTACCATTGTCTGACGCTGCTTCTCCTTGCTCGTACAATAGTATGAAATACGGTAGCTGATATTCATTCCTGCGAAACATACACATACAAAAATGTATCTGTAGGAAAACACCACCAAAACAAGTCATGTACGATAACAACATCAAAATCGTCGCATTTGCATTTACGGTAGTTCATCTCTGATGTACAGTTATAATCCAATAGGACGTTAGGCCCTAAGTCTGTTGGGATAATATACGGTAAGTAGAATAGGAGCACGCAGATATTTTCATTATAGATTGCTATGCCTTTCAGCATTCAGTCTGCAAGCCTCTGTGATTTTATTACATGCCTCCACAACCCTCTAATTGCAACTAGCCTTTTGGCCTCGTTTAGTTCTATATCTACCGGGCGAGTTGTTCGTGCGGTTAGGGGCGCGTAGCTGGGAACTTGCATCCGGGAAACAGTGGGTTTGAGCCCCAGTGTCAGCAGCCCTGAAGATATGTTTCCGTGGTTTCCCATTTTCACACCAGACACATTCTGGGGCTGTACGCTAATTAAGGCCACGGCCGCTTCCTTCCCACTCCTAGCCACCTCCTATCCCATCGTTGCCATCAGACCTATCTATGCCGGTGCGACGTAAAACAAATTGTAGAAAAAGTCCATACCTTTTATTTTTGAATCTAACCTTCGTCTCCTCGGTTTCACTGTATTTCTCTTACCCTCCATTACCATTTACATTATTCCCTACGTAACCTAACTTTCTCCAATCTCCTCACATGTCCACACCATCGAAGCCAGTTTATGAGTAAAACTTTATTCGCTGAATTCATTATTAAGTTAGCTTTTATGTCCTCATTCCGTGTACCCACTGACATTGTTCCCACCTGTTTGTATCAGCCATCATTCTCGATACTTTCATGTCTGTCGCCCCAACTTTCACTTCCGTACAGAAAAGTTCGTGTGTAAACAGACTGGTGTAAGATAGTTTCGTCCAGGAGTTGATTTTCTGTTTACATAATAATGTTGATCGCAACTGTGACGGATTCAGTCTCTCTTAGTACACTACCATTCTGGGAAAATACACATTCATTGATTCATTCTCTCTTACTATACCAGCATTCGGGAAATACACATCCTTACAATAGTAGCACAACTGTATAATCTATTTAATAAGCTAGTTGGAAGAGGATTACATCTTACGTTTCCTTGAATGATATACGCAGGTAAGTAATAATAATTTCGTGTGGCTATTTCTAGCCAAGTGCAGCCCTTGTAAGGCTGACCCTCCGGTGAGCGTGGGCGGCATCTGCCATGGGTGAATTCCCATTATTGCTGCTTGTGTTGAGATACTGTGTGTTTGGTCATGTTTGGTGATTTTCATAAGTAACTATTTCAGATGGCAGTAATGGTTGATCTTACCGAGGCATGTCATATTTGCTTTTCAGGAGAAAATTGCATCTGATTTCAACTGTCTGTCTGTTAGGTCATCAGCCCAGAGGCTGGTTGGATCCTCAAATAGCACCACCAAAGGTTATGCAGTTATAGGAAAACTGCAAAAACGAATGGCAGAGCCCAAATGAGGCGTAAGTTACTAGGCAAGATGAGGAGTGAGGTAGTTTGCCATTGCTTTCCTCACTGGACCAGAAGGTGCCACTGCAGCACGACTGATCCTATGAGCAACCCCTTTCATAACACTCGGACTCTAGTTGTGCTCCAAATGTCATTATTCAGCACCAACCATACCCCAGTAGCTTCCATATTGTCACAGTCATGGATGAGACTGGGACTTCGGTGGAAGCTACACTTTGCTCTGGCCTGTGCCAAGAGACAGATACAAAAATACTGCATCCATGAAGAAATGGCAACGGGCGGATGATTTCAACTATACGGCGAATTACTTTATCCCGCTTAGTACCAGGATTAGGAATAGTGGAAGTTTTCAACTTTTACTCCTCCTGTACCTCCATGATCAGAAACGGTGAAGACTTTGCGTAAGTTACTGATTATATGTGTAAAACTGAGATGTTTGTTGTTACCTTTCTTCAGTAAGGGTCTTGAGACATCATTATCAAGAGCCCATTTTTTTCAGTGTATATCTGAAACCTGCCTGTGTGACGGTAATTTGTGTTTAATTTATAGGGATTAGGATTGACAAAGAATCGGCCTTGGCCTCCATGTTCATGTATCATATTGACATTGCTCTGAAATGTAAAAATTCGGAAAACTATTTCTTAGATATTCGCGAAAAAATTTTAACAATTTTTCTTCTCAGTTGTGTTATCGAGGGAAAATACACTCCTTTCGCAATCCTCAACGAGTTCTATTCAAGTCTTTAATCTTCAGTGAGAACAAAATCAAAGTTGTTACACTAACCCGTTGAGCACTGTGTTGATTAACGGGATAATGCCACGTACCCAGAAATATTCCCATTTATTACTTAGCGCATTGTGGCCGATTCCTTATGTTTCCTCCATCTGTAAACAATACATGTAGAACCATCACAATGCTCGTCACGTCACATGCCAGGCTCTGGAATTCTCATGGCCACTCTACAGAAAAGACTTTTACTCTTATTTTCCCGAGTAAGCTTCCTGAGTAGGAATATTTAAGGCAGGGTGACTAGAAACAATCTCTCTTCCTCTTTATTCTAGACCGCGGGATTACCGTTTCAAGCCCTATCGATGAGCAGATGGAACGTGTGTGTCTTTGAATTAGATAATTTTAAAATTAATACTGAGCGAATTGTCCATGCAGTTAGGAGCGCGCAGCTGTGAGCTTGCATTCGGGAGATAGTAGGTTCGAAACCCACTGTCGGCAGGTCTGAAAATGGTTTTCCGTAGTTCCCCATTTCCATACCAAGCAATTGCTACGGCTGTACCTCAATCAAGCTCTCGGCCGCTTTTTCCCCGGTCCTATTTCTTTCCTGCCCATCGTAGCTATAAGAAGTATCTGTGTCGTTGGGACGTAAAGCCAATTGAAGAAAGAATTGAAAATTAATACCTGCCAAGAGGGACAGGAGTGCAGTAATTGTTCTTTTTTTGCTATTTGTTCTATTTGTTTTACGTCGCACCGATACAGATAGGTCATATGGCGACGATGGGATAGAAAAGGCCTAGGAATGGGATGGAAGCGGCCGTGGCCTTAATTAAGGCACGGCCCTAGCATTTGCCTGGTGTGAAAATGGAAAACCACGGAAAACCACCTTCAGGGCTGCCGACAGTGGGGTTCGAACCCACTATATCCCGGATGAAAGCTCATAGCTGGGCGCCCCTAACCGCAGAACCAACTCGCCCGGTGTAATTGTTCTAATAACATTTGCAGTATGATGACAATATGAAGATTCTCGTCATGAGAAGAGATTTAAATTTTATTACAGACCACTTGTTCAAAGTCTTATATTCCCAATAATTGACTATGGTTCAGTCGAATACAACAACTTACCTGAAACTTTGAACATAAAACTACTGAGGGTACAAAACGCATGTCTTCGTTACCTGACGAATGCCAGGCGTGGTGAACACATAACACCCTATTACGCACAGCTACAATGGTTGAAATTCCATGAACGTCGGGAAATCTCAGTAGCTGTTGCTACGCACAAAATTCTCGAACTGATGATACCATCCTACCTTTATAATGCATTTAAACCTGTGGAGTCGGTACATAACAGAGATAATAGGTTTACAAAAACTACCCTTCAAATTCCCCTTCATCGTACCACCCAATTTAAAAAATTCCTTTGTTTGCACTGCATCACGTACCTTTAACAAATTTAATCTTCACCGTTTTGCAAATAACACTAACTGTACCCAACTAAAGCAGTTCTTAACATCTATCTTTCTGAAGGAGTACGCAAGAGGCTGAGACCAGGAATTCTTCTGTCTAATAATCAGAAATATGTATATTTCGAAGAAAATTGTTTCTCTGATTTAGCTTTATATTCTTTAGATCCATGTAGTCTAAAATAACAAATGAGCTTAATGATTTACTTTCTTACTTATTATATAATGTATGTTATAATTTTACAGGATTTGGTATCTGTATTTTCAGTTTTTTAAGTTTAATATTTAGTTTAATATTTTCATAATATGAAAATGTAGTTAGTGTGCTCATAAACCTGTATTTTATTATACGAAGACGCTACATAAAGGGGCTTTTCAGCCTCAGTAGTATGTAAATCATCAATAAGTTCAAATTCAAATTCAAATCGTGTTCTTTTCTACAGGACGTACACAAATTAGTGTCAAATATTTTGGGAACATATCGCTAACTGCAAAACGTATTAAGAATTAAAATGAAAATGGTCCAGAAAAAGCTTGGTTTCTGAACTATCAATACGTTTATCCTTGTATTGATCCTTCATGAGCAATTTACGTCACAATAACGGTTTATTTAAATATGAGCCCATAATTCTACGATGAGAAAAATATTTTTCATTTTTCTCAATATTTATTTAAAATAACAAGCTACTTTTATTTTTGAGAGCAGACATGTTGCGCTTCCAGAGCCTCGCTGTCGCGTGGGAACGATCTCACCCACGGCAAGCTCGTGAAATACCTTGACACCTCGGTGGACTTCGAGTGCCCAACAATTCTTCAAATTCACGGAATTCTGCGTAACGAGAGATTTTGGCAACACAGTAAATACAGAAATAAATAATCTAAATTATTCTTAAAACCTACGTGAAGATAGAACCCCCAGGGTAAAATATAAATGCAGTTAAGCCTAAGTACAAATCAGCGTCAGATCAGTGGACTAGCTCCACGTGCCAAGGTCAATGGATGAAGAAAACGCCCGGGCAGAAATAATTTATTTCACCTGTTGCGAGTGTGGTAAAATTATGAGATTAACATCAAAATAAATCACAAGTCTGTCCGGAATTATGGAACGAGTTTCATGAAAATCGGTCTAATGGACGCGAAATTAGCAGATTACGTAATCAAACTTAGTGGTGTGAGTAGCGTCACTCATAAGACTATAAAAGAAACCCCCCTCTGCATTTTTCTCAGTGTCGATCTGGGTTCTGAAGCGGCGGAAGCTTACGCCCGTCGTCAGCAGAAATTGTGTAAGATTGATCTACAAATAACTTAGTACATGTTCATGGCTGTGATCCTCATCTTCTGTTAGAAAGGGAAGGTGATAGAAATTTTCTGAACTTTCGCCGACAAACTGTGAAAGCATAGGCGTCTGTTAAAGTACATAGCAGATTTTATTGTATGACCTCGTGTGTGTTGGAAAGTGTTAAGGGAGTTGGGGAAGCTAGTCAGAGTAGTTCTGATTTCGTTATCTGTTGAACACCTGTTATATTAGGGTGACTGGGAGCCGACTCTGGAGAGAAGGTAGACAGTCGCAGTCGACTGCAGAACGAAGGAGGTTTGCTGTACAAATTATAACGAAAGAAAGTGCGTGATTTGTGTTGTCATTTAATAACGTGTGAAAAGGCAGTATTTGTAAGATTGATATGTTTGAGAAGATGATGTTCTTTGTACCAATGTGCGGCTAAGCACGAGGTCAGCTGGCGAAAATGTAGCCAGAATACTGGAGATGACGTCAATTGCAGGTCTGTCTATATTTTGTATTATGTTGTAGTTAGATAATTGTTTGTCCCAACCAATTTTTCAAGATGAGTGTCGGTTTGATATTTGTAATTATCAGGCGAAAAGTGTTACACTTTTGGTCAGCGTGTGAAAATTCTAGTTTTGTAAAATTTCACGTCAAGAAACTGTAAAATGCGACGTTTAAATCTGGTGTTGATATTCTATGAGATATTGTCCAAAGTGAGGAAAATTAGGAAAGCGATAATGGTAAAGTAGTCGTGGCGAATGTCTTAATTTCAAGTATAATTTGAATTCAGAAGTTTTTGTCGAAATTAATAATAACAATAATAATAATAAAAATAATAATAATGTCTACTGCGGGATAACATTTTCCTATGTTAAAAGTGCATTTAACCAGTATGTTTTAAAGGATCGCAGGCATTTAGAAAATTCCAGTGAAATTTGATAGAGTTATGTTTTATTCATGGGAAGTAAAATTTTGTGACATCGTGTATGTCGATGATACGGAAAATCGCGGTGTGTTCTTGTATTCTCGAGGTCCGAAAGTTGTAGTAACAGTAAATATAAAGAGGTGTATTTTAAAACGGGTATTGTTTTCACCAGAGGATTGAAATGTGAAAAAGGGTCTTGGAAATATAAGGAAAATGGATTGAGAGCGAAGAATTTATATATGTAGAGATGAGAGTGATAGGAATACTGAAGATGAAAGGGAGCCTGGATTTTAAGTAATACCGCTGGGATAAGGCGAGGAGAATGAGTTTTGAGACAGGCTATGTTTGCCGAGAATGAATTTTGAGACAGGCTATGTTTGCCGAGAATGAATTTTGAGACAGGCTGTATTGTGACAGGCTGTAGTGTTTTCCGCGAACAATCCGAAAATTGAGACGACTACTGTGTGAGGCACTGTAGATTTCTAGTAAGATCCCAAGTGAAAACGATTCTAGTAAATATTAAAAATCTTGGTAGTATGAATATTAAGATAATGTGACCACAAGGATAAAAGAGCATTTAGAATACACGGTGGGTGTTGCGTGACCGTGTGAATTTATTGAATTTCTTTTCACTGGATAGTCATAGATATAAATATTTGAAATTAACGGTAGGCGATTTGAGGATTAAATGCGGTAGTGATGATTATTATTTTCGGACAACATCCACTAAATGGTAGACGGGTGTCCGGAATTATTACATTCTTCCCTAAAACTTCATTGCGCATGCTGAGATTGTGTTTGAGTTGGAGGATTGTTCGTCACGTATATTTATTTTTCGAGTTCGCGTTTTGTAACGAGATAGAGACTTACTGCATTTTCCGACTTGCATTCGTTTAATAGTAAGAGACGTTGTCCCATGTGTGTTATTTAGTCTGACCAGGTTTACGATTGAAATATCAGAGTTTGTTTAAAATTGCTGGTTCGCCTGATATGCCAGAGGATGCGTAATATGACCCATTTTCCGCACGACAATAGATTTAGGACGTCATATGTTATCCTTGGAGTACACTGATGACGAGACGTCCTAGTTCACGCTCGACGACAGAATTAGGAAGGTATCGTATACATAGAGATTAGTGTTAGGGTGTACAGATTTTAAGTGAGCCCGGCGATAGGTCTGGGATGTTAGCTGTACATAATCAAGTCTCAGATTATATGTTCTTTTATGGTTTTTTGTTTTTGCGAAGTGACCTGGGAGAAGATAGCATCTACAGTAAAATACGAAATATGAAGAGGGTTAGATAGGTAATAATGAGGCCAACTCGTGCGCAGCTCCAACAGCTGGAAGGTGCTCCCTGAGACATGGGACCGTCATCGGCGAATGAGGGTTGTCCAACATTTGGATACTGGCCTGATGGTGATTAAATATTTTACTGTAATTCTCCATGCGTCATGAGTTTTAAATGACTTCGATATGTTATTTTATTTTACGGACTTAATTGTTTTGTCGTTCTGACGTCCGTCTCGTTTTGATAGTGTGCATATTGACACTCAATGTATTAGTGTGAGACTTGAGCTGCGAATGTGGTTTCGATTCGTCAGCCGGTAATATTATTTTATTTTCAATCGTTGTCGTACTTTCATTTTTATACGTAGTTGAATTCGATTTAGTGATCACTTTATAGGTAGGGTGTTGGGACAAACAACAAGTAGATGGATCTGTAATGGTAGTCATTGTTTGAGAAAGGAAAGAATTCCTAAAGTTTGTTGTATTTTTCAATGTGGACTGGTAATTTTATCAAGCGTAACATAACCATTTCTAGCCTGAAAATCGGTTTGATAATACTACTTTTCAAGTGATTTACCACTTTTTAATTAACTTCAGTGTTTGGAATTTCTTCTAAATGCGTGATGAATAAGTGTTTCCTGCATTTTCGCAGTTTTGTTCCTTGAGAACGATGTAACGTAAGATCCTCGCGGATCATGTTGTTGTTGGTTCCTTCCGAACAGTTCTTTGGGTGATGCACGTTTAGCATCGGGATTATTTTATCACTTAAGGGTGTCATGAATGACAAACACATGGTGGAATTTTATTTCAATTGTGAATGATGCTGTTAACTCGTAGTGAACACCATGCTTTCCCATAATATTTCGCAACCTATCCAAAGCAACTGATAGTCAATTTAGTTCGATTAAGGGTCCATTCGGCGGGTGTTCCGTATCCGTAAGGGTATTCGACTGGTGGATAACCTCAATTGAGAGGAAATCAGGCGTTCTACTTGTTGAAAGTCAGATTTTCCACGGATCATGTGGTTTAATTCTCAGTTCTCGTTTGGAGTAATAGGTGCCCGGTTTTCAGGCCTTTCCTTTTTCAGTTTTTCAGTTTCGCTGTCCACTAATTTATTACTTTCTCCGAAGCAACTCTTCGATACTGTGAGAAATAAAGCAACGCTATGCAATCTGACTACGTTTGAAACATTCAATAATAAATGATTTATAATATTTTTATTTCAAGGATTTATATTAAAATAACAATGTTGTCGTGCCATTTCGAATTTAATAAAAGTTAGTAAGCACATATTTGCTCCTCATTTCAAGTAGTTAGGCCCATCGTTTGGTCAAGATCGTGACCGAATTTCTTCCCGCAACGACCGATGATTTAAGAGTTCTATATTTCTCTACTGTAGCAGCTGTAGCAGACCAACGATGGAATGGTAAGTTCAAGGGTTCAATATTATGAAAATGTAGTTAGTGTGCTCATAAACCTGTACTTTATTATACGAAGACGCTACATAAAAGGGCTTTTCAGCCTCAGTGGTATGTAAATCATCAATAAGTTCAAATTCAAATTCAAATCGTGTTCTTTTCTACACGACGTACGTAAATTAGTGTCAAATATTTTGGGAACATATCGCTAACTGCAAAATGTATTAAGAATTTCATATGAAAATGGTCCAGAAAAAGCTTGGTTTCTGAACTATCAGTACGTTTATCCTTGTATTGATCCTTCATGAGCAATTTACGTAACAATAACGGTTTATTTAAATCAGGCCATAAGATTTATTAAACTTTGATTGACTGTCTTGTGTTTACATGTTTGTTTTCAGATTTTTTGTAACAATTTTCGTTTACTGAGTGAAATTACGTATTTCGAATTCAATTATGGCGTTTCACAAGGTAAATGCCTCTTGGCGTAACTTTAAGTGTTAAGTTCACGAGCTCTTGATGCATACCCATCTCAGAGACAGTAAATGGTGTGAATATCTGTCATTTCACTCCGTGAATTAATTTTTGTTACCTCAAACAGCTTGTAAACAATCAGGTAATGAAAAAGGCAATAAAAATCATGGTCTTGTTTAAATAAACAGTTACTATAACATGAAAGTAATTTAATTTGATTGCTTACCTAGGGCCAATGCCTGGATGAACGTCATGATAACTCATAAATTAAGCATTTTCAGGACCATGTTCATACACTGCAGGAAAAAAACACGCAAAACCCTCAAATGCAAGGTCATTTTACTCACAAGCGATATGACATGTAGTTCATCATTGCAGGATTATATGATTACAAATTCAGACCAAATGAGACACACGTCATAGTAAAGAATGCCCAGACAGTCGCATCAGTTTAAAGTGTAATCCCCCTCTGGCGGCAATGCAGGCGTGTACTTGCGCTTGCACACGATCGTCATATCCCATACGTGTTCAATTGGTAAGAGATCCGGTGTTCTTGCTGGCCAGGGCAGTTGTTGTACATGCAAGCACAGAAATGGTGTCCCGGTATAAACAAAACATGGTATACCCCCACCTCCACGCTTAACGCATTGCTGCAGGTACACAGTCCGCTACAAGACTGCTGTGATTGAAATGGGCACAGTGGTGGATGTATAGCAATACACACACTGTGCCTTCAGCACTACCCGTTCACTCCCTCCCCTCCTTTTCGGTACTGGAGTGGCCTTCGACACTACCCCTTCACTCCCTCTCCTCCTTTTCTGTACTGGAGTGGGGCAGTGTTGATTGTTTACGTCGGGACACCATTTCTGTGCTTGCATGTACATCACGAAGAAAACGCTGCGTCGCAGCAGCTGTATGTGGACGTGAATTGTCCTGCTGAAAAAGCGCATCACCTTCCTGTCGGAGAAATTATAGTAGCACGGGGACAGCAATCTGTGCAATGTAGCGGGCACTGGTTACGTTACCCTTCAGAAACAGCAGCTGTGACCGCGGGTTGTAACTGATAGCCTGGGGTGGGATCTGAGTGTCGTGGGCGAATGCACAATGGAACAGGTCGCTCACCAGGTCTACGCCATACTCATGTACGTCCATCACTTGCATACAGATAGAACATACTCTCGTCACTGAAGGCAACAGAGAGCCATTCCTCTCGCGAGTCGACTCGTTCATAACACCAGAGTGGCCGTGCTTGGCGGTGTCATGGTGTCAGTGGTAGCCTGGCCAGGGTCACACGTGCAAGCAGACGGTTCCTAACGGTCCTTGGTGACATAGCAGGTGCAGCATGTGACCGGATTTCGTTCCTTGACGATGTTCAGTCGGATACCTCTTCTCGTACAAAGCGTCGATCTTTACATGCGTCTGTACTACGCGGCCTCCGAAGCCTGGTCCACCTGTGTGGGAATGTTCCATAGACCACTGCTGAAAGCAGCGACAGACCTCCGATACATAGTGCCCAACATGTGCAGCAATACAAAGATACGTCCATCCAGCTTCCCGCAGGCCCAAAATGCGACCCCGTTCAAATGGCTGCCGTTATTCAACAGGAGAATGCACTGTTTGGTGGGATATTGCTGTGCCCTAGAATGAATGCTGAAAACACTGTTCGCCTCTTACCTAAGCAGAGTTACTGCGTGCAGAGTCAAAACGGAGTGCGTAGGGACAGGCCTCCTGAGCGCCATATGATTGCCGATGTCCATGACGAATGAATCACTAACACAACGACCCCTCAGTATGCACATATATTGCATATATATACATATATATGCACTTATAACCTGGCGCCACCGAACACAGTCCTTGAGTATGTTGCATGATTTTTTCCGGCAGTGTATGAATGTTTTTAGTGTTCCGTTGTTAGGAGTTAGGGGCTGCCTGGCTGAGGCGGTAGAGGCGTGCTCGGTTCGCCAGGAAGGACGTGGGTTCGAATTCGCGTCAAGAAATCGTACAATTTAAGAAACGAGATTTCCACTTCCGGAGGTGAATATGGCTCTGAGGTTCACTCAGCCTACACCAAAAAATGAGTACCAGGTTAATTCTCGGGGGCCAAGGCGGCCGGGCCTAGAGCTAACCACTCTACCCCATCACGTACCGCGGTTAACAACAATGGTGGAATCCTTTACCTTCCACTCCTCCAAGGGCCTTCATGGCCTGTATGGAGGTGTCTTTGTCTTTGTCTTTGTTGTTAGGAATACGTCTCAAAATTAATTGACATAAAGTTATATATAACCTGTGTACGTATGATCCTATGTACGCCCATGTAGGAATATATGTCTAGCTATTTTAGTATACTGCAAGAGATGAACATAATGATCGTAACCATCCCCGTGGTATAGGGATTATGCTTGTTCTTACCTGGAGGCCTCAGGCTCGATTCCCTTTCATCCCAAAGATTTCAACTCGGGACAGAGGGTTGTAATGGGATTTACTCAGCCTCGTGAGAAGAACTGAGGAGCAGGCGATAAGAGAGACAGAGAACTCGGTCACGAAACCCAAGCAATACGCCTCTTGTTGTAATCGCGCTGATCAGTGTCAGCAGTATCACCTGGCAGGGCAGCAGTAGTATAGGTTGTATGTGCTACAAATTCTTTCAAAGCTATAATAATTTAATTATGTTACTATTATTATTAACCCGGACTGAGAGTAAATAATAATAATAATAATAATAATAATAATAATAATAATAATAATAATAATAATAATAATAATAATAATAATCTAAATTGTACTGACACGAGCCCCTCGAATTTAAATACACATACACTAACAGACTGTGCCAGGAATCGATTCCACAACAATGAATACAACAGACGAGTTTCTAAACGTTAAGAGAAACGTCATGGCACCTGTTAAAGTGTCATGAACTTCTATTTTATGATTAGTACGATAGGATGACATATCAGGGGACGTAAAATTAAGTGCCGCAGTGAAATCAAGAAAACTTTTCCAAGAATTTGAATTCTTATAAAGCCGCGTTCTTCAGTGTTTCCTGCTTAGAGAGTTAAATAATGAGAAAAGGTTTAGTTTGTGAATATCCAAGATATATATAACATGGCTTAATTGTCTTATGCTTGTTCAACGTTCTTTCGATTGCTGTAGACGTTAACGCCAATTCTTCTGTGCGTGTAATTCTAAGTGTGGGAAAATGACACGATAGCAAATATCCCTTGAATAAATGAAGAACTAATTCTGGACACTACAGAATAAATTGATAAATATGATTAGTACGAAAGGTGGACATGCCACACGATGCAAAATTAAGTGCCGCAGTGAAATCAAGAAAACTCTTCCATGAATTTGAATTCTTATAAAGCTATGAAATATTTATTTGTAAACAACACAGAACAAAAGCAATGCGCATGGGCTATATATATAATATATTCGAAACAATAAAGTATGCAAGCAAAACAGGAGAGATATCAAAAATTAAATTGTAAACACTACAGAACCATAGCAACACAGAAGAATTGTAAAAGAGGATATTTGTAAACACTACAGGACCATGGCAACACAGAATAATTATAAAAGAGGATATTTGTAAACACTACAGAACCATAGCAACACAGAAGAATTGTAAAAGAGGATATTTGTAAACACTACAGGACCATGGCAACACAGAAGAATTGTAAAAGAGGATATTTGTAAACACTACAGAACCACGGCAACACAGAAGAATTGTAAAAGAGGATATTTGTAAACACTACAGAACCATAGCAACACAGAAGAATTGTAAAAGAGGATATTTGTAAACACTACAGAACCATAGCAACACAGAAGAATTGTAAAAGAGGATATTTGTAAACACTACAGGACCATGGCAACACAGAAGAATTGTAAAAGAGGATATTTGTAAACACTAGAGAAGAAAGACAAAGCAGGAAAACTATGAAAACCCTTTTAAACACTACAGAACAAAGATAACGCAGAAGAACTATAAAAATATAATTTGAAACACTACAGATAAAAGGCCAAGCAGAGGAGCTAAAAAGGAGAACACTTTAAACATTACAGAACGACGGCGATATAGAATATGAAAAGGGGCATCTGTGTACACTGTGGATAAACGATTTTAATAAAGGACATTTGCAAACACCACAGAATAATGGTGATACAGAAAATATACGAAAGCGGATATTTATTAACACTACAGAACTATGGCCACGCAGACGAACTGCATAAGTGATACGTTTAAACGCTAGAGAACAAAAGCAATGTAGGATTGTTACGAGTTAATAAAGAGAGAGGTAACCTACAGTATCTTCCTCGGTCAAGTAAGTGCCTCGACATCACCCAAGGGAACTGTCTTAAGACGTCGTGGTGAGGTTAAACTATTTGCATTTGGCTTTCATGAAGCTACGAATCTTAGCACGCACCGCAATGTATGTAGCACATGTTGAACATGTCGATCATCTGAAATCGTGAATGATTAAATTGTTTTCTAAGAATCATTGAACACGCTTGTCGAGTACAGCGTAAAAGTGTGATTATTTCAATCAATCAATCAATCAATCAATCAATCAATCAATCAATCAATCAATCAATCAATCAATCAATCAATCAATCAATCAATCAATCAATCAATCAATCAATCAATCAATCAATCAATCAATCAATCAATCAATAATATGCATTTAGGTCTGTCGCCCATGTGGCAGATTCCCTATCATTTGTTTATCTAGCATTTTCATAAACGTTTTTTTAAGAACTTGGAATGTATCGAATATTTCCCTCGATAATAAAATATATTCCAATCACACACTTCTCGTCCTAAAAAATGAATATTTGTTCCGTCCGGCTCCATGGCTAAATTGTTAGCGTGCTGGCCTTTGGTCCAGAGGGTTCCGAGTTCGATTCCCAGCTGGGTCCGAGATTTTAACCTTAAATGGTTAATTCCCTTGACTCGGTGACTGGGAGTTTGTGCTGTCCCCAACATCCCTGCAACACACACACACACACACACACACACACACACACACACCATACATAACACTGTCCTCCACCACAATAATACGCAGTTACCTACACATGGCAGACGCCGCTCACCCTCATCGGAGGGTCTGCTTTACAAGGGCTGCACGTGGCTAGAAATAGCCATACGAAAAGTTATTTCATTTCTATTTGCTCCAATTTGTCCTCTTGGATTAGAACGTTATCTTCACATTATGACAGTGGGGTCGTCGTTCAATATTTTTTACACTTTCCAGTTGTTTACCCAGTGTACTACTAGAATTTGGACGCCAGGCGAGCTAGCAGGCGGCCGAGGAGCGACGAAGAGGCCAACATGCATAATTCATTTTTTCAGCTTTCTATGTGCATGCTAAATTAAGGAGATGACATTCTGCAGATATTTGTGGTATCCAAACCTACCACGAAGATTTACTGGACAACACGTGTCAGTTATCTTACACGCATGAAGCTTCCTGAACTTTGCCTTTATTTGCACAGGTATGTAAATTCACATTACATGTTCCAATGTAAGGAGTACATTTTTTGAGATACCATATAAGCAGCGTTGCCTAATTCTGAGGTATCTAATGATTATAATTTAAGCTATGGGGTTTACATTCCTTCAACTATTATTAGTCCCATGCGACGCCACAACCAGATGAGTTCACTACGCTCTTCGGACGGTGTTGCTTTAAGCTTACATTCGGGAGGTGGTGAATTCGAGCCCCACCGTTGGACGACCTGAAGACGGTTTCCTGTGTCTTCTCTTTTCCCTTTCCTGTTGCATTGGCGCCGGAAATCCCTCTGTGCTATTGCTACGCTTAGATACCAAAAAAGAGACTCCGCTTTCCCATATTAATGCAAAGTCAGTAGAGCACTTAGGCTCGACTTAGCTGGAGGTTTAAGGACAGACGTAAGTTACTTCCTAGCATCACGTCTGGCCCAACTGAAATTCCAAACCGAAGTCATAGGGACTCGAACTCGGAATACATGGGCTGAAAGTCGAGTGGTTAAACCTTGTGCCATTGTCCACTCATAGGAGAACTCAAGTGTGCTGGTAGGCTATCTATTGCTAGTAAACCTACGGACATAAATCTATCACGTTTAGGCACTCTTAAAAGTCAAACAACTTCGCTGGCATTTGATCCCACAAACTTGAAGCTAGAAGGCGAGTCTTTAATCAGCGACATTTCACAGTTGTACGTGACAAAAGGATCTTCAAAAATTATTTATTTTCCAACATACTCAGCACATTGTAAATGAGCGGCTTTGATATTTGTAACGAAGATCATATTCTTGTGCTGATATTGATTCGATAACATGCTTCTAATACGTAAAAGAGTTCGGTTTATAACAGGCCAATTGCGTAGAGCTCCTGCCATCTGATGAGCAACCATTGGTACTACGGGTCTGCTGTCGTGATCAGTGTAGGTATGTCAGTGGCGATCGTGCAAGCCGTGAAATGGCGCCGAAAATCTAACGTTATTGGCAAGGGTATATTATGGCCCCTATTCACGAACGTTTTTTTCCAACACATACATAGTAAAACGCTTCTGGCGGAGTCAAATGGAACACAGTCACAATGGATGAAGCATATACCCATCTCACTGGCAGTGGTCACATTTGGGCGATTACATATCGAGACGTGGATGCCAATGGGTGCAGCAACTTTGTTCGACAAAGTCCAGCCAGTTTCCCCCACGTCGGTTTGTGGTTATTATACGCTTGCAGACTGAACACTGAAACGCGTAACCGTATATAATGAAAAAATATATTATGTAAATTGTTAGAATAATCATGTTTGATCGTGATTAATTTCTGAGGAAGTAAAGGAGAGACTTTATGAAACACAAAATTTCACTGGAGTCTGATTCTTTCACATGGTCAAACCCAAGAAAACACCATACTTCTTTTTTTCTGGGCGGAGAAAACATCATTTTGAGCATTAGCTCGATTGCATTTACACATTAAGTAGATATTTCCGTTTGCTCCTTTCTTTAGTAATAATGGTATTAATAACATTTTCTAAGCGATGTCTTGTCAATGTGGGAAAGATCTGGCAAGCTGGAAAAATAACATTAATTTCTTGGGAGAAAAAAATTCTGTTTTTCGGGAAAATCTCTACTTCAAACTAAAACATAATACCGTCTTCTATACATCCCTACAGACCTGGTCGAAATACCAAATTCGAATACCGTGAAATTTCATATAAAACCAAAACGACTACCCTGAAAAATCAGAATATTTTTTCTGAGTACCTGCATCTAATTGCATATATTCCCCTTATTTCATTAAGTTTGAGCAGGTATTATAGGAGTTACGAATCTCCAATTATTAGTTATCTTTCTTTCTTTCTTTCTTTCTTTTTTCTTTCTTTCTTGCTTAATCTGTTTATCCTCCAGGATTGGTTTTTCCCACGGACTTAACGAGGGATCCTTCCTCTACCGCCTCAAGGGATTTCACAGCAGTTAAATGTGAAATAAATCATGTGTAGGAACACAAAAAGCAAGTGGAACAAAGCCCTCACAGTTCTCGTGAGAACGAGCCAAGATCGAACCATTGTCGTGATTTCGTAACGAGATTGCCGTTTGTTTATTTATGTTTAAACGTTGTCAGAAAATTACAGTACATCATTTTAGTGAGTAGGCTGCGTGCGAATGAAGCTGTTCGGTACTCGTGGCGCCCCTAGCGGCAAGGGATGGCGAACCTAGACGGGAAAGTAGCGAACGCACGTAGTAGACAATCATTAGTCTGGACAGCATTTCGATGAGATTTTGAAATGGAATCCGGCTTATTTTGAGGGTTCTACAGTAAGGAAAGGAGAGCAGTAGAGTGACAATCCAGATTTTTTCACGTAGAAGAAAGCTTGGGAGAAATATCCAGCCTGTGTTGAGGGGAGACTAATGTTAATAAATCACCGTGTGTTATGAAGATTTTAAAAAATAAGTTTTTGTTGCATACTTGCATTTATTAATTCACTGCAACTACGTTGTAAGTTTAAAAGCAGAAATACGAACACTATTTAATTTCAAAACACAGCACTCTTCAAAGACAAACACATTTTCTGCATACAAATATTTTTCAGGCTGACTCTGATAGATTTTGTCATCTGGGAACTGCCTATGTAAGACAGGCTGTCAGAAAGGTGCAAGTTCAATGCTGCCTTGTGCTTATTTGGAAATAGTGAGAGAGACGCTTCCAAAACTACGTGCTTGCAACAATGGTAAAAACAAATACGTGCTCGAGAACAGAGATATGTGAAATGTGAAGAGATACAGAAGTTATAGAAACTTTTTATGATATTTTCGCCCATTGTCAATCAATTGTCCGTAATTGTCTGATTGTTAACTGGTACTGCATTGGAATGTTAATCGGGATGCCCGCGTCATTATTTTCCAATGATCCAGTAATCGGGAGATAGTGGGTTCGAGTCCCACTGTCGGCAGCCCTGAAGATGGTTTTCCGGGGTTTACCGTTTTCACACCAGGCAAATGCCGGAGCTGTACCTTAATTAAGGCCACGGCCGCTTCCTTCCCATTCCTAGGCCTTTCCTATTCCATCGTCGCCATAAGACCTATCTGTGTCGGTGCGACGTAAAGCAAATGGCAAAAAAAGAATTAAAAAATCCAATGCTCAAAACATATTAAAATTGTTTATCTTACTAGCCCGTGCACTTGCGTCATTAATCAAACAGACATTAATACCAGAGAAATTTGCGGCTGTGTTGTCAATGTCATGCCTTAATTTTCGTCTTTCGTAACACTCAGCAATGATTTTATTCTAGCAATTCTCATTTATTGTTTGAATTTGATGTCAGAAGTAATGTCAGGATCTATTGAAAGCATACATTTTACAAAATGACAGCTGTAAATACTGGAATTGTTCGTAGGTGTCCTCGGTTTTTCATCCTTCGTGATTTTTTTCAAAGATTTAGTCCAAGCTTTCCTTCTGATCACATTTTGTTTGTAGTTCGGAAATGTGAAAAATAGGGGGTTGCTGTATGTATGATGTTACTGTTAGAAATAGTGGAACTACAATCAGTTGGGGACGCCATATTACAGAAGATAGAAGCTAAATTCAATGCAAACTGCATGGAACAATAGAGCAAACAAGCACTGCTCCCCCATTAGGAACTCCATGTTTGCCGCCAGAGCGCATCACCCTCCATTCGCACGAGGCCTATTGCCTTCAGCGCCGAGACGCAGGGTTGCCACCGTTAGTACTTTAGTACTAGATCTAGTACTTCATGGACATTTTTTAGTGCGTTAGTTTTTTTATGGAAATCTAGTACCTTTTACGGAGGTAAAGTAGACGCTCTTCTACTGCAGCAGAAGAACAAGAAAGAAATTGACAAGAAGTTTCAGAGCCAAGTGTATCTTTTCATGTTGAATTCTGTGAACACGTTTTTAAGAGCGTAGATTTTAGTGATACTATTTTAAGAAATCTCTCCATGTCGAACTAGAAAATTGCAAAAGAGATGGCAGTTTCATCAGTATAATCCCATTAGCTATATGTTTCCCTAATGCAATTACAGAGTGCTCATGAAGTTAGATAGGAGGAAATGGTGGGCAGCAAAGTCCAAAGAAACTGAAAATCTTTTCAGTCTGCCGATCATACAGGCTCAATAAAAATATTACGCTATAACACACCTGAGAAAAACACACTATTAAACAACAGGCCCTATTTATATTGAACTTGTGTGTTCGACAGAATGAACGGCTTTTAAGTTACATTTGTTTCAGTCGACACTCGAAAGTGCAGCTTCCTTCTTTACAAACAATTCCACAGAATCGCTGAAAGAGAACTAAGCATTTATGGAATTTTAGAACTCTTTAATTGAACTGAAATATCCTGTAGGCGACTACAACTTTTCAAACTTGACGAATTTTTGCGACTGTTTACCACATTCCCCTGCTGAAACAGAACAGGATTTTTCCAGCTTTTTCTGTTAATAAGACCAGATTGAGAAACAAACTACTGTTCTGTAGCGTAAGTGAATGGGCTCCTTCTAAAGCACGCGTCTGCCCAAAATTTTCATATTTCAAAATAGTTTATTGCTTCGGCAATATTTTCCAAGGATTAAGAGAAGAGCACAATGCGAAATGCATGTTAATATGTTCTAAAAGGTGTGAGTGTTGAATAGAAATGCGTGAGAATATTCATAGTCTTCACATTCTAAACGTAAATAAAAGAATCTCATCACGTAGTCAGCTTGGAACTGGAAATGTTAAGAAGGTAGGTATTGAACCTGCAACATCGCTACTTCCCATTATAGATATCAAAACCGATAACTTCTGATAATTACGATTTTCTCTTTTTTTGCTATTTGTTTTACGTCGCACCGACACAGATATGTCTTATGGTGACGATGGGATATGAAAGGCCTAGGAATGGGAAGGAAGTGGCCATGGCCTTAATTAATGTACATCCCCAGCATTTGCCTGGGTGAAAATCGGAAACCACGGAAAACCATCTTCAGGACTGCTGACAGTGGGTTTCGAACCCACTATCTCCAGATTACTGGATACTGGCCCCACTTAAGCGACTGCAGCTATCGAGCTCGGTTTTTCTCATTTAATAAAGGTGTATTTTTGATAAGTATACTTTTTCTATACTTCCATTATAAATAATCGTACTCCATTGTAAAAAGGATGATTTAGTACGTTTTTCCATAATCTGGTACCTTTTCACGGGAAAATTTAGTACGAAAATTTTTTGCCCGGTGGCAACCCTGCCGGGAGCGTCCGAGAATATATTCGGCTCGCCAGTTCCGTAGCTGCGTTTCCTGGTACACTCCACGGGGGTGAGCTACGTATACTGCTGTATGAGGTGTAGTCTCTGGGTATAGGTTTAATTATACGGGATAGGAATGGAAGGAGAGCAGTTGAATGACAATCCAGATTTGTTCACGCAGAAGAAAGCTCGGGAGAAATATCCAGCCTGTGTTGAGGGGAGACAAATATTAATAAATCACCATGTGTTATGAAGATTTTAAAAAATAAGTTTTTGTTGCATACTTGCATTTATTAATTCACTGCAACTACGTTGTAAGTTTAAAAGCAGAAATACGAACAATATTTAATTTCAAAACACAGCACTCTTCAAAGACAAACACATTTTCTGCATACAAATATTTTTCAGGCTGACTCTGATAGATTTTGTCATCTGGGAACTGCCTATGTAAGACAGACTGTCAGAAAGGTGCAAGTTCAATGCTGCCTTGTGCTTATTTGGAAATAGTGAGAGAGACGCTTCCAAAACTACGTGCTTGCAACAATGGTAAAAAGAAATGAGAAAAGTACCTACTCGGCATTTACCTTGAGTTAAAACGGGAAACCACGGAAATCTATTTCGAGGATTGCCCATGGGGAAATCCAACCACCTGTCTCCCGAGTACAGAGCTAGCAACCATTACTAGCCACGCCGTAACGCACTGAGTTAACCTGTTCGGTTATGGTACAGTATTACGAATTCAGTAAATACAATGTCAATTTATACAGTAGCGCTAAACTTCCGACCAGTCCTCTGCATGGCTCATATTTTCATAACTACTTTGAAAATGATAACTCAGGAACCCCTCCGGTGGAGTTCTCGATTTCACTGATGGTCACAGAACGTCCAAGTGACTCACAGAATACTACGTAATTTCTCTTCCAAAAGTCTACACTCGGTAGTTGGTGTTGTCATAATTTTAAAGCTGTAGAGATAAAATCACTAATTGATTTCTTTTACATTGTGAGCAGGCGAATATGGAACAGAGATGTTGTGAACTGATAGGGAAGCAGTGAGGAGAGAAGCCTGTTAATGTCATACAGTCAACACCTATCGAATGACACCAAGCGTTGCCAGGAAAAACCAACTATTCAGCTGACGAATCAATATCAAGGAAGCCATTTACACAGGCAGATATATTGGATTGCGTCAAGCTGCTATTTCAACAGTAAGGTTCTACAAAGAGCTGTTTTCATATTGGATATGCGTATAGCCACCTCAGACCCAGAACTTTGTTGTTGATATTTTACAAATGCTTCGTGAATTTGTTATTATGGAAGGTTCATGGCGGCCAATGACCTTCAATGTAAGGCCCCTTAAAACAACAAGCATCATCACAAGAAGGTTCATGGTGTATGGAAAAATATGTTTTTTGCTACTTGCTTGACGTCGCACCGACACAGATAGGTCTTATGGCGACGATGGGACAGGAAAGGGCTAGGAGTGGGAAGGAAGCGGCTGTGGCCTTAATTAAGGTACAGCCCCAGCATTTGTCTGGTGTGAAAATGGGAAACCACAGAAAACCATTTTCAGGGCTGCCGACAGTGGGGTTCGAACCTACTATCTCCCGAATACTGGATACTGCCCGCACTTAAGCGACTGCAGCTATCGAGCTCGGTAAAAAAAAAATGTTTAAAAACATTTCACCAGTAGTTACACCATGTCCCCTGTAGTGGATAATTAAGCAGGACACAGGTCACATTGATCACTTATAGTGGACATGGAGTCCGGCTCCATGGTTAAATTGTTAGCGTGCTGGCCTTTGGTCACAGGAGTCCCGGGTTCGATTCCCGGCAGGGTCGGGATTTTTAACCATCATTGGTTGATTTCGCTGACACGGGGGCTGGGTGTATGTGACGTCTTCATCATCATTTCATCCTCATCACGACGGGCAGGTCGCATAGGGCCGTCAAATCAAAAGACCTGCACCTGGCGAGCCGAACATATCCTCGGACACTCCCGGCACGAAAAGACATACTCTATTTTATATCATTTCAGTGGACATGGAAGAAAAAGAAAGTATTTGTTACCTACTTCTGAGGTATCTAATGGCCATAATTTAAGCAATGGGTTTTACATTCCTTAAAATATCCCCTTTTAAAGCATTCATGGATTCATAATTTCTCAATTTAACATTTGGAGGCAACATTTGGAGACATGTTATCAGGGAAGTAATGCTTAATCAATACAAAACTTTGCTTCAGGTGCCTTGTAGTTTTCACTTCGTTGGTTTGCAGGTCGAGGCGGTAGAGGTGGGATCCCTCGCTGAGTCTGAGGGAAAAGAAAACCCTGGAGGGTAAACAGATTAAGAAAGAAAGAAAGAAAGAGAGAAGAATGGTTCGCAGGTCATGGCAGAGTTGAATACGTCATCATAATATTTTTTTAAATCATGGGAAATTATGTAACGTAATGCGTGAAATAATTCTGTGAAGTGGGAGGCATCTATTATTAGTCTCATGTGACGCCACGGCCAAGTGAGTTCACTGCTCTGTTCGTCATTAGAATTCACTGTGTGATATATAATCAGTTTTTTACTCCTAAGTACAAGCCCATCTTGCAATAAACTAGGAAGCAATTTACGTTACCTTGCAAGCACAAGAACACTTTACAAGTTCTGCAACGAACTCGAGCTTTGTTCGCTATACATCAAGGCAGGTGGCACCTGTCCTTCGTCACTGGCTTGGAAAATTCACGTAGGTGAAGTACTTGTTTTTTCTCAGCTCATCTGAGGGTTGTGGGACAGATTGTCTGGGGTGCTTCCGTGTTGGTTCTTTTGTGTTATCCCGAGGTGTGCTGTTAAGTCCTGTTGTAGGGACATCAGAACGAATGAGATGCTCTTCATACTTGACTCTAAATTCAAAATAGTCAAGAATGTAAGTTCATGGAATATTCGGTGCAGCTTCATCAAGCGGTGCTCTATCTAGGCAGTAGCAATAGCCATATCAAAAATGTACTCCTTACATTGGAACATGAATCTATATTTCCGTGCAAATAAAGGCAAAATTGAGGAAGCTTCATGGGTGTAAGATAACTGACACGTGTTGTCCAGTAAATCTTTGTGGAAGGTTTGGATGCCACAAATATTTGCAGAATGTCATCTTAATTTAGCATGCACGTAGAAAGCCGAAGAAAATGAACTCTGTATGTTGGCCACTTCGTCGCAAAAGGCAGGTTATGACATTGACATACCCATACCATCGTTTGAAAATGTAATAGTACGCCTTTTGTTATCGGACTGCTTGAATTCGGAAGTGATGGCTTTAGTGAGCTGTACAGATGAACAATAAAAATTGTCACATTTCTGGAGACTTGAAATGTAAGGACGTCCACTTCTGCTATGTCCGGCTTTGTACAGTTAGCTGGATGCGTTTTGCAAAGACGGGCCGCGGTTCTCCCTCACTCTCACTCTGTCCTCTCCCTTCTCTCTCCTCCCCGTGATATGCACTTGCGCATAGCATAATGAAATTATAAGCACCTGTCTTTCTCTCACGCAGGGCAGTGTATCAGCTGCAGGTTACAAAATGTTTACCTACAACAGCAGCATCTATTTTAATTCGCGTGAGATGGATTTATTTTTGTTCCCGAATGAATACACCGTGATGATGTCGGGCGTCGAGTACACCAAGATTGGCCGAGATAACTTCGATGCAAAATGCATCAATCTATTCTGGGATGGCACATTATTCACATGCTTTACGAGAGCAAGTGCTGGCTGTCGTCAAAAATGTCAATTTTAGCGTTCATGAGGCAGCCATGTGGTGTGGAGTTTCACCTGGGGCTGCTCGGAGATGGATACAGCAGTGGTGGGTATCAGGAGACTTTGGACTCCTATCTGATACGGATTTTTGTTAGTTGTTTTACGTCGCACCGACACAGATAGGTCTTATGGCGACGATGGGACAGGGAAGGGCTAGGAGTGAGAAGGAAGCGGCCGTGGCCTTAATTCAGGTACAGCCCCAGCATTTGCCTGGTGTGAAAATGGGAAACCACGGAAAACCATTTTCAGGGCTGCCGACAGTGGGGTTCGAACCTACTATCTCCCGAATACTGGACACTGGCCGCACTTAAGCGACTGCAGCTATCGAGCTCGGTGATACGGATTTAAAGCAGGTTTCCACTAGCAAGAACACAAGAGGTTAGTTGAAACTTCACAGGAGAACCCGTCCTTCAACTCAGCGGAGCTCATGCAGGCGACCAGTTTTTCTGCATGTCCATACACGAACCGTAAATGATTACGAGAAGCCGGACTCCAGTGTAGAAGAGCTGCCGATAAAGAACAGATGGTCGATCGGTGCGCCTTTGCGGAGGTGAGTTAAATCGTGATTTGGATCGTGTGATCTTCTCTGACGAGACTTCTTACAGTTCGGTAGTGGTCGGGCTGGCTCATCTCTACAGGCAACGTAGAGTCCGATACGACAAATAATATAAAGACGAGTTTTCACGCAGTGTCCACGTATCTGTGTCCTATTGATGGTGGATATATTCTGATGGGGCTGGATTGCCTCACCGGATAGATGATCGTCTCACATCGTACTTATATTTCACCGTTCTGCAGAATATTGTGTTTCCGAGTGTGAGAGAGCGCTATTTAGATGAGAAAATGCATTCCGTACAAGACAACTCCCCAGTCGAAATGAGCGACCGTGTTCGGGGCTAAACAGGACTCGATTGGGTCCATCGAGATGCGGACTTGAACACCACTAAACATGTGTGGGGCAAGGTAGAAACGCAATAAAAGAACACTGGTCTCACCCTGCTGCCCGTACGGATGATGCTTTGTGGTGCGTTATATTGGACGTATGGGAGGAGATCGCCTTCGAGGAGGCACACTTTTAGGAAGCTTTCTGAGTCAATGCCACGTCGGCAGGGACATATTGTTTAAGCCGATGGATACTGGAAGAGGCACTAAGTCATGTCTAAAGCAGGCTCTTTCAGGATTAACGTAATTAAAATGAAAATGCCAGATTTCTCAATGAATATAAATACACACGTATTTGGTTAACGCAACACTGTTATAAAAAGAGTAATGCGTAATGCAGGATTCGGACCCTAACCTCCACCTGAACAGGCTCGTGCACTACTTCGCAGCTAACTGGCACTGGCATGAACACGTTTCATATTGTAAGGCTACCCCGCATGTATCGTTGTATCGTTGCATAGATACCCCTCTACAACAGTCTTTCGAGGATCCAATGGTAATAAATTACGCACCCATTCCAAACATTCGGAATGGAAGTGCAAAGACCTTTAGTATGGTGAGGTTACGCAAGAGTAACGGTATATAATAAAAAAATGCCCATGCCAGTATTCGAATTTCAAATGTTTCCTTTAATAACCAGGGACGTTTCCCCTACGCTATCACTGTCACACTGCCAGCGATTCCAACTTGAAAAGTTCTTTCTCTTTCTACCTTAATCGGTTTACTCTCCAGGATTGGTTTTTCCCTCGGGCTCAGCAAGCGATCCCACCTCTACCACCTCAAGGGCAGTGTCCTGGAGCGTGAGACATTGGGTGGGGGTTACAAATGGGGAGAATGATCAGTAACTCGCCCAGGCGACCTCACCTGCTATGCTGAGCAGGGTTTGCATGATAAGCTGCCACCCCCGGAGCCCGGGTTCGATTCCCAGCTCTTCTACAAAATTTGAAAAGTGGTACGAGGGGTGGAACCGGTTCAACTCAGCCTCGGGAGGTCAACTATGTACAAGGGGGTTCGATTCTTACCTCAGCCATCCTGGAAGTGGTTTCCGTGGTTTCCCACTTCTCCTCCAGGCAAATGCCGGGATGGTACCTAACTTAAGGTCACGGCCGCTTATTTCCCTCGTCCTTGTGTATCCCTTCCAATCTTCCCATCCCCCCACAAGACCCCTGTTCAGTATAGCAGGTGATGCCGCTAGGGCGAGGTACTGGACCTATACCCTAGCTGTATCCCACACACCCAAAGTCTCACACTCCAGGTCACTGCCCTTGAGGCGGTAGATGTGGGATCCCTCGCTGAGTCCGAGGGAAAATCCAACCCTAGAGGGTGAATGAATAAATAAATAAATAAATAAATAAATAAATAAATAAATAAATAAATAAATAAATAAATAAATAAATAAATAAATAAATATCAGCCTCTGTTGTGTAGTGGTTAGTGTGATTAGCTACCACTCCCAGAGGCACGAGTTCGATTCCCGGCACTGCTTCGAAATTTGAAAACCGGTACGAGGGTGGGAACGGGGTTCACCCAGCCTCGGTAGGTCAAGTGAGTATAGAGGGGTTCGATTCCCATCTCAGCCAACGTTGAACTGGTTTTCCGTTGTTTCACACTTCTCCTCCACGCAAATGCCGTGGTGGTACCCAGCTTAAGGCCGCGGTCGATTCCTTCCCACCTCCTTGTCTATCCCTGCCAATATAGCCATCCTCGCAGAAGGCCCCTGTTCAGTATATCAGGTAAGCCTGCCTGGGCGACGTACTGGTCCTCCTTCCCAGTTTTATCCCCCAAATGAAAGTCTCACGCTCCAGGACACTAACCTTGTAGCGGTAGAGATGTGTCCGAGGGAAACACCAACCCCGGAGTGTAAACGGATTAAGAAATACATTAATAAATAACCCACGACGTTAGGGCATTCGGATACATTAGCTTTGTGGATGATTCTCGAAGTACAAAATGCGGATAGAATTGTCAGGCTCAATTTGGATTCGGACCTACCTACCATACCCAGTTGTATTAGCAGCACCCCACTTAACCTATGACACCACGGCGACTCCAGCGAGGAGCTTAGCGGAAAGCCTACTGGACGTACAACTGCTTCCGCTTCATAAATGCATACAGCTTTTCTGTCAGTATGTAATTCCTTTTAGCGTTCATTTTATACCCTGCTCAAAGCTTATAATTGGCAGGTACATTTTACGTAAACGTATGACAGTTTGCTACATACCTGTCGCATACGGTACATGTTATTTTGCTTTACGTCCCACTAACTACTTCTACGGCTTTTTGGAGACGCAGTGGTGCCGGAATTCTGTCGCACAGTATTTCTTTTACATACCAGTTAATCTACTGACACGAGGCTAACGTACTTTAGCACCGTCAAATGAAACCTGACTGTGCCAGGATCAAAGGTTCTAAGTTGGGGTCAGAAGGCCAAAGCCTCAACCGTACCAGCCACTGAGCCCGGCTGGTACACGTTTTTGCAAGGGTGATGGTGCAGTAAGTGATTAAAGGCGATTGTAGCTTGGTGATCGGCAAAGGAGAATCGACCATGACGCCATAAGTGACGTTCGTTGGGATGCCTAACAACAGAAAAAGTCAGGCGCAACTGACTCACCTGGTATAATTAGTAAAACTTAATGTGTAATCCTACACCAAATATGTTATTACCGAACGAGTAGACTATGCGTTTCGAGTCGTGTTGCTGTAAGCTCACATTCGGGAGACAGACGGTTCGAACTTCACTGTTAGCAGCACAGAAAGTCATTTTCCGTGATTTCCCACTTTCACACCCGGCAAATGCTTGGGGTGCATCTTAATTAGGACCACGGTCGCCTCCTTCCTAGTCATAGTTCTTTTCTATCCTACCATCGCCAGAAGACCTGCTGGTATCGGTGCGACGTAAAACAATAGCAAAAATAAATACAAAATTGAGATAAAATATCAATCATTTACATTCCGTTAAATAGTGACATTCATGATACTATAATAAGAGTGCTGGCAATAGTTGAAACCGAGCAAGTGGCTGTGCGGTGTAGGTCACGTAGCTAACAGCTTGCATTTGGAAGATAGTGGGTTCGAACCTCACTGTCGGCAGCCCTGAAGATGGTTTTCCGTGGATTCCCAATTTCAAACCAGGTAAATGCTGGGGTTGTACCTTAATTAAGGCCACGGCCGATTCCCTCCCATTCCTTGTCCTTTCCTATCCTATCGTCACCATTAGACCTATCTCTGTCAGTGCGACGTAAAGCAGCTTGAAAAAAAATGCAATAGTTAAACTCCTCAAAAAATCACGAAAACTGCTACCAAAATGGAGGATGAAAGTTAACTGCTAAAATTTGTGTCTGTAAGCAGGGTCTATTCACTGTGTGGATGAAAACGCAGAAGGCATCCCAATTATGAATACTTTTTTTTTGCTAGTTGCTTTACGTCGCACCGACACAGATAGGTCTTATGGCGACGATGGGACGGGAGAGGGCTAGCAGTGGGAAGGAAGCGTCCGTGGCCTTAATTAAGGTAAATATCCAGCATTTGCCTGGTGTGAAAATGGGAAACCACGGAAAAACCATCTTCAGGGCTGCCGACAGTGGGGTCCGAACCCACTATTTTCGCGAATACTGGATACTGGCCACACTTAAACGACTGCAGCTATCGAGCTCGGTCAATTACTGTATAAATAATTAGCTTCCGTAGTTATACGGAGAATCGTTAGGGTCTAATGCCAGGTGATGCCAGCTATACACTGGATGTAAGAGAACTCTACCGACAAACTTCCAGAGGTTGTTCAGGGATGTTGCAAGAGTATTTTGATATTAGAAACCCATGGTCGCTGGTGACTCCTTAATGAGTAATTGCATTTCTTTCTTTTCTTTAACTAAGGTGCCTTTATCTTTGTTCACACGGGCTTAGTTTCGTTTCTCGAACTAATCTATCTCTCCATACGTTTACTCGGCACAGCATCATTTGATTACTAGGGATGTGCTGAAACAGAACCGAAAGATGTCTCCCGAGCAGTAGGCTGTATGTGACTCTCCTCCGGTATTTGTTTCGTTATTTCCTTGAGAGAGTTTCTCTGGTGAAAGTTGAAGTTCGGTTCTGTTTAATATTTAAGGCAATGTAATGTCTACAAGAAACGAAAAAAGCAGCAGTGCATGAGTGTCAATCCGTTCTAATGTGCCAAAGTAAACGACAACCGTAGCCTATTTAAACCACCAGTTGCCTAAGCGGAAGCTCTCACGAAAACAGTGGCTCTATACGATTCACAAGGAGAACGTAAAAAAGTGTGACCACGCCTTATCAAGGTCTGCTCTAACCTGACCTCTCTCCAAAAGATACGGCACTGGATTATACTGAACACTTCACAAACTCAATATACCTCTGCATATGACCAGAGTGACCTATAATTTGAACTTCGAGCACCATGAATTTAATACTTCCCAAAAAATAAATAACTTATTAATTCCATATTTTATATTATTACTTCTGTAGAAAAGTTACATTCACATCGGCTAGTATTAGCCACTGTTACTACAGTCTTTTTTACGCTCTAACTTCCTTTTTTAATCAGTTTAAGCTCCAGGGTTGGTTTTCCCTCGGATTTAGCGAGGGATCCCACCTCTACCGCCTCAAGGGCAGTGTCCTGGAGCGTAACACATTGGGTCGGGGGATAAAACTGGGGAGAATGACCAGTACCTCGCCCAGGTGCCTCACCTGCTATGCTGAACAGGGGCCTTGTTGGGGGATGGTAAGATTGGAAGGGATAGACAAGAAAGAGGGAAGGAAGCGGCCGTGGCCTTAAGTTAGGTACCATCCCGGCATTTGCCTGGAGAAGTGGTAAACCACGGAAAACCACTTCGAGGATGACTGAGGTGGGAAACGAACCCCCTTCTACTCATTTGACCTCCAGAGGCTGAGTGGACCGGTTTCAGCCCTCGTACCACTTTTCAAATTTCGTGGCAGAGCCTCGAATCGAACTCGGGCCTCCGGGGGCGGCAGCTAATCAGACTAACCAGTATACCGCAGAGGCGGACACGTTTCTAACTAACAAATAAAATTTTGCAAATATCATTCAAATGCCTATTTGCGTTTACAGAATTCAGTGTTAAGTAAAATCAATAACAAAGATTGCTATAATTTATACTTCACATTCTAAAGACATTTTGCCAGTTCTGATTTCAAATCGGCTATTGTTGTCGCACCTATATTATTCCCCCTCTATAAAAATGACAGTTATGGGTTGATAACGTCAAGTTCAGAAATCTCTATATAAATAACACGTAAGACAAATGAGAAGCGGAAAGCGCATGTCTGCTATTACACACACACACACTGCCCATCAGATGAGTTCTGTCCTATTGCCACGGTACTTGCCAATGAGCGCAATGTTTGTATTGCAATGCAGTTCGCAATTTCGCCAGGGGGTTGAACTCTACCATGACAAAAAAGCGAGTACCGAGGCAGTTAGTTAAATGATACTGCACCGTGGCGGGTTAGTTAGAAAAACAAAACAAATTCCATGTGAACAAACACAAAGGTGGTGAGTTTTAAGAAAAACTGAAAGAGTTGAAGTTACTCACTCCTCAGTAATTATCAATCAGTGACCATAGCTTCATTAAAACACTCAAGCAGCATCCCTGAACAACTTATCGGCAGAAATCATTTCCACCCTTTGGACTGTTATAATGGCAATATTACTCAAAAAATAACATATACCTAGCTCGGTAGTTGCAGTCGCATAAGTGCAACCAGTATCCAGTATTCGGGAGACAGTGGGTTCGAACCCCACTGTCGGCAGCCCTGAAGGTGGTTTTAAACGTTTTTCCATTTTCACACCAGGCAAATGCTGGGGCTGCACCTTAGTTAAGGTCACGGCCACTCCCTTCCCACTCCTAGCACTTGCCCCTCTGATCGTCGTCATAAGACCTATCTGCGTCGGTGTGACGTAAAGCAACTAGTAATGAAGAAAGAAAGTAACATACAGTAACTTAATTGCATTTCTGTCCAAACATGGACACAGGAGCAGAAGCATTGCACGAGACATTGCTCGATGATGCTAACTCCCCGAAAAGTGAATTATTAAATTATTAAATTGCTATAAGAGTCTTCGGCTACGAGTATCGTGTTTGGAGTAAAATATCGTTCAGATATTCATGGACTACAGAGTGAAGTGTGAACCAAAGGAAATGGTAGTATTTGTATGCAGTGGCGGGGCTCTCTTAACCTCTGCTGATGCCTACATTAGAAGAGAGCAGGAGCGCGTGGCTGCCAGCCAGGGTGAGCTCACTGTATGTCACATCCTGAGGGAGAGACGGGCCTTCAAATTTCCCCAGAGCCCTGCCATTCGGGATCTAGGGATATTTATATTTAGGAAGTGTAAGTGTGGGGTTGCACGCACAATAAAGCACTTGCCACTGTATTTCTTTACTGTTTGCTTTATAGCTCTTTGGAGTAGACCGACCACCTCCCCGTGAGACACTAACGTTATCTCTTATCTTGCGAAGCAAATCCTTCGAAATGACAAAAATACGTACTGAACTCGCTACAGAATCACTGACAAACAAAAATTGTTTATTAATTTTAGTGTCCCAGTTGGATAACTCACTGTTTTACGCCATAGAGTTAAGACAGAATAAACTTTCTTCAGCTTATCCCAGTTACATTTGGGATCGCTGGAGCCACCCAGGCTCATTTCCTTTTGGTTTTGGCCGAGAGGTTACGGCCAGATGCCCTTCCTGATACCACGTGTTTCATGATATGAAAATATCGACCCACGATTGATTGGGATTCGAACGTTAGCCTTGCGGATGGGAAGCCAGCAGCTAAGCCACTGAGTTAACCACGCCCTCCAGAGTTACGAGAGAACGATTAGTTCAAATATCACCGACGATAAAAATATCCTAATCGTTTCCTGAAGTTTCCTGATTTCGACTCGAGGATGATTCTGGTATTCATGAGATCAGAGTATTTTGACTCCCATAATTATAACTAATTATCCAATTCCGTCGTAAAGCGTAGAGTGCTGGTCTCTTTTTCAGAAGGACCAGGTTCGATGTCCGGATCGTTCACGGATTCTAATTTCGGATTTAGGGCTAGAACAGGGTTTACTCAGTCTCATGAAACCAACTGAGGAGCTGTGACTTGAGAGGCAATGGACCCAGTCATGAAATCCAAACACTACAGTTGAGGATTAATTACACGCTGACTGCATTGTGTGCTTCAATATCTGAAGGACATCTGGCTGGGGAGCAGTCATATCGGCAAGCCAAGGCCCTAAATGGACTGTATTCTTCACGATGCTGTTTCTCTTCTTTTACAACTTGCTATACGCCCTAAGTCGCAGGGACCCAGATAGGTCTCATGGTGACGATAGGTTAGGAAAGTACTGGGACTGGGAAGGAAGCGACCGTGGCCTTAATTAAGGTACAGCACCGGCATTTTCCTGGTGTGATAACGAGAAACCACAGAAAACCAACTTCAGGACTGCCGACATTGGGGTTAGAACCCACTATCTGCCGAATTCAAACTGGCAAATACGTGGTCCAAGCTGCGGAGTCATTTGTACCGTGTTTTATTTGTGTTGTTAACTATTGATCAGAGGCAAGTACAATAACCAATACAGCCACAAAACATTATACAAATCAAACAAGCAAGCTAGTAGTTTTACGTGACTGTTGATTTTGTCATCATACCTACGGGCCTTCCACATTTACATGGAATATGAACTGCACGACGTAACATTTTGTTTCAAAAACACTACAGGAAATGGCCGGGATACGAACGATGGTCACCTTGTTAAGGAACCAGTGATGATGTTATTCAGCCGTCATGCCCCATCCACCATGATAGAAGTCATCAAACAGATTTCATACCAGCACATAAAAATGATAAGTCAGAAAAATGTACAGGCTATAGATTTAATTTATTTGATTTTTAGTCGCGAGTAGATGTTTAATGCAACAGAATACGAAGTTACGTGTGCTGTAAACCCGTTCTATACAAACGTAGACGTGTTTTTCCATTCCAGCTCCAGGTGAATAATGGCGTAAGTCAATGCAGGTACAGCCTCGGTTAGGCATGGCAGTTAACATGCTGTATGTTATGACCACGTCATTCCCAAATGCGTGGCAGTTAGGCGTTAAACAGTGTTAGTTATTTAAGGCTGCAATGACACGATATTCCATATCTGTTATTCACCTGCATAATATAAACGTGTATATTAATGCTCGTATTAATGCATAGCAATCATTAATATATATATTTTACACACATCCTCTACGGCATATCTTGCAAACTTGTCGTTCATAAGACGTTCAGAAGCCTAGTATGTAGCAGAGGACAAGGGTAAGAAGTGTTGAATACGAGTAACACTTCTTGTTAAGAGCCTGCTAGTGATATAAATAAATACTGAAAGATAGGTAGCTGGAAAGTGAAAATGGACAATAACGGAATTCTATATTTGGAAACTTTTATGTGTCTCCTCAATATGTAGATGACATTTCAGTCACGAATTTGAGAGAATGTAGTACGGGTGTTAATCTATTCATGCTTCATAAGAAGCTGTCTTGCCTACAATAACTACGTGTGCTGGACGCATATTTCACTATCCTGAAGACAAGAAGATCCTTGAGTGACAGCGACAACGAAGCTCGAAAACACAGATCAGGGAGAGGGTATTGCTTATTGTAATCTTTTCTTATTTTTGATACATGCAGTATAAAATCGTTGATATCCTTTAGCATTAATTGTACATAAAAATAAATAATGAACTAAAATAAAGGAGTGTCAGGGAAAATCATAAATCAATTTTAAAACACAAATGATTTAGGAACTGAACAGAGAAAGAATAGCCTGGGATGAATGTTAGACAAAGTATGTTAATAAATAGAACTTTAAAAAGCAAAACACAAACGAAAAGGAAATACGAGACTCCTTGGACATGCCATGAGGTCCTTCGGATACTCCAGAAACGTGACACCCCAAAGTGAGGGTCACCACAGTGGTCATACTCAGTCCCTGCATACCACGTCCAGTGCCTCAACTGAATATTAATATTGTCTTTGCAGAACATGCAATTTAAATAGAATATGACGGTTCATTATTTATATGCTATAAATATAATCTACGTCCCTAATATCTATAGACTTCAGTAAAGACATATTGTATAGGTTACCTTAGGCACAATTCCGTCAATAACTAGCACGCATAAATTCTTACCTCTATCAATTTATTTCTCCACATTCCCTTAACAATGTTGAATAATTTAGCAGTTTTTCCCCGGTGCATTCACTCTTTGTTCAATAACTTTACAGAGGTATACAATTGAGTTTCATTGTCAATTTTCCTCCTATCCTCCGCATCCATAAATTTCTCCCTTATTTCCCTTGTCTCTAAACAATCTATTATAAGGACTGTCCATCCCATTTCTTTAGAAATAATAAACATGTGTTATCATCCTTGATCTTTCTGTATGCTTTACTCGTGTGTATTCCCATTAGCCACCATATTATTCCCCTCGTTTCTCTTTTTGTTATATTATCTACATTTATCCTCATTCTCCCAATTACATTACAAAATTCCGCTAGTGACCATTTTCTTACATTGTGAAACAACTTGTTGCTTTTTAATATCCTTCACTCTTCGGACTATTTCCTTACATATTCCTTGCTGCTCTAAGCAAGCCCTTTCCCAGTAGTACCCCATTTCTACCGTTTCCAAAATATTCCTTACCCCATCCACCCAGCATCTTTTGTTCTGATATTTCATTTGGTGTTGGTAGGCTATCTGTAACATTTCTCCTCCTGATCTCAACTCCACTCTTAACCAATACTTAATTATCTTTCTAACAATATTTCTCTGAAGACTTACATCATTGCAAATTATTCTTACACCACAGTTGGCTGTACAATTGGGTAGTCCCATTAGTATTTTGGCAAATTTACTTGTGATTACCTCAAGTGTAGAAACTTTCCCTTCAACTCCCCAGGTCTCTGCTCCGTACAATACCCTTCATTTAACTACTGCATTAAATACATTTTTATGCACCCTGTAATCAGTGTTTGGCATCCTTTTGTCTAACATGTTAATAGCTGACAGTGAACCAATACCCATCAGTTTTGCTATTTTTATTTGTTCTGACCATTTCTCATTTCCACTTATTATCATACCCAGATACTCTATTTTCTTAACAACTTCAATGTTTGCCTCACCCATCCACCATTTTACACTCATTGATCATTTATAGCCTTTTTACACACCTTTGATTTCTGTGCATTAATTTTTAAATTCCAGTCTTTGCAGTAATTTATAATTTCATTTATATTACTCTGCATACTCAGAGGAGCCAATGTGAGGAGGAGGATGTCATCTGCAAAAATGAGGCCCGGAATATCCTGATTCCCAAGACTTGGGTAAACTCTCGACGTAAATCCTTTCGATTGAAATATATCATTTATGAAGATTAAAACAGTGTAGGGAACAACTTACATCCCTGTTGCAGCCCTACATTGGAGAGTATTTCCCCAACTACTTTATACTACTTAACTTTAATTGAGCACTTAACTTCTGAGTATATGCTTTCCATCGTTCTGATCATCTTGCGTGACATCGCTATTCTTCCCATCTTTGCCACAACAGATCCCCTACTCACACAATCAAGAGTTTTTTCCAAATCAATAGTAGTGATGTACAATTTTCCTCCTTTCTTTTCTTACATATTTATCCATTATTTTTCTCAATAGAGATATACTGTGAAATGTTCTCATCCATTCTCTGAAACTCGATTTGAGTCTCACCAATATCGAGCCCCGCCCCCAATTTCATAATCATTTTTGTTAGCACTCCTGTGTATATTTTACTTAAGGTATTTAGTAATTTAATGCCTCTATAACAATTAGGGTTTGATTTCTCTCCTTCCTACTTATAAATTGAGCAAATCACTCCCGCTTGCCGAGATTTCGGAAATTCTCCCCTTCAAATATTTTATTAAATAATTGAACAACCCTTTCTAGCATATGTCTGTTCTTCGTCACTTGTTTCCAGAATTCGTTTGATACCCCCGAAATAGCTCCTGCTTTCCCTTTCTTAGCTTTCTCTAAGACCTCTCTTACTTCCTCTACCGATATTTCCTTATCAAACGAAGGCACAACACATCAAAATCCTCCTGCTAGTCCACTCCCTTCCATTTTCGGTCTCCAGCTGTCTTCACCTCCTAATAATTCCTTTTTTTCTAGTGGCTTTACATCGCACCGACACAGATAGGTCTTATGGCGATGATGGGATAGGAAATGCCTAGGAGTTGGAAGGAAGCGGCCATGGCCTTAATTAAGGTACAGCCCCAGCATTTTCCTGGTGTGAAAATGGGACCACGGAATACCATCTTCAGGGCTAGCGACAGTGGGATTCGAACCCACTATCTCCCTGATGCAAGTTCACAGCCGCGCGCCCCTAACCGCACGGCCAACTCACCCGGTAAATTTCTTATAGTACTCCACCCAGTCAGCATGGCTTATTTAAGTTTGCCGAGCAGCATCCTGCTTAGCACATAACCACCTAATCGTACTCCACACTTTCCTACTTTCGTTATGTTTAGAATTTATATTCAGCTCAGCAACCCTTTGCGGCTGCCATTCAGATTTTGCTACATACAACGATTCTCTATATTCCTTCCTCTTAGAGCAGAATTTCATTCTCTCGTCGTCTCCCCCTGTTTCTTGTACGCATTTAATGCTTTAATTACTTCAAATTTTTATGTCTACAGTCATTATTGTACCATCCCTTTTCAATTTTCCTCTCTACCTCCTTTACATGCATCTTCTCTCCCGCCACCTTAATGGTGTGTTCTAATAATTTTACTGTCCTATCCGTCTTATTATTCTCGATCATTCAGTCTATTCCAATTTTTACTAATTTATATGTTTCTCCTTCATAATCGATATAAATGAAATTGTAGGGGGTCCGCTGTCTGTAATTTCTTTTGTTCTGCCAATTTTTCAGATATTTATCCGTTTTAGGTCAACTCAAGACCGAATCGGTGGTTTTTGCGTTTCGTGTCTGTTCGTTTGTCTGTTTGTCTGTCTGTTCGTCTGTCTGTTTGTCGGTTTGTCTGTTCCACCATCACGTCGAAACGGCTGGATAGATCTCAACCAAACTTCATATTTAGAGTATACTCATCCCGGGGAAGGTTCGGATATGCATAACATTTTAAAATCTTTGAATAGACGGGGGGTTTATGGGAAAACCAGAATGGTTCTTCCACCATCACGTCGAAACGGCTGGATAGATCCCAACCAAACTTCATATTTAGAGTCCACTCATCCCGGGGAAGGTTTCGATATGCATATCGTTTTAAAATCTTTGAATAGACGGGGGTTTATAGGAAAATCAGAATGGTTTTTCCACCATCACGTCGAAACGGCTGGATAAATCACAACCAAACTTCATATTTAGAGTATACTCATCCCGTGGAAGGTTTCGATATGCATATAATTTTAAAATCTTTGAATAGACGGGGGTTTATAGGAAAACCTGAATGGTTTTTCCACCATCACTTCGAAACGGCTGGATAGATCTCAACCAAACTTCACATTTATAGTATACTCATCCCGGGGAAGGTTTTGATATGCATATTATTTTAAAATCTTTGAATAGACGGTGGTTTATTGGAAAACAAGAATGGTTTTCCTCCATTTTCTCTTATACTATTGATTTTCTGTAAACTTAGTTTACCGTACGTGAAACGTCTCTTCATTATAAACAACTTTCGTTATGTTCATAATTTACCTTACTCTTCACATGACGGAGAAATTTACAATTTTACGCTGGTATCATGCTCTGCATTGAGTGACCGACAGGCCGACAACGAACCTACAGGTTACCATGGCAACGTCTCTGACTGCCTGCCAGTAGGGAAGTAACGTATTGCCATTTTCCTCATCACGCTTTTAAATTCGTGGTTGTTCCTTCGGTAGAAGGCAAGAGAGGCGTCAATGGGCCTATCTGCGGGATATTGGCGGAATATCGTTGGATGTTATAACCGCCCTCGAATAGATTAAGTAATAACACCATTATACATCCTCTTATTATTTGTTTACCTAAGAATCACTGGACCTAAATTTCTCCTCTGTTACCGCTTTATTATATCCATAACTCACACTAGCATAATTTATTGAGGGGCATTTGATTTTCCAATACATTCACTTGGCATTTACATATTTGTCGTTATCCGGCTGTCCTCAGTTATAATCCATTTTCTATTACTTTCAACTTTCTCAACTGTATTATTTTCTTCCTTAATTACGCCGTATGTACGGAAGTGCTACAAACTACTGGATGTATTTCCACCAAGACTCATATTTAGAATACACCTGTCCTTGATAGGTTTTAGGGCAAATATTGTTTCTAAATCCCTGAACTGACTGGGGGTTTATACGAAACCGAAACAGTGATTTTGCACTTCCGTAAAATATACACAACCAAACTTAATGAAAATCTACCTACCTTGGTAGAAATTAATTTCTAAACCTTTTTTCTCATGTGCATCATTTCGATACGAGGATTAATAAGGGAGATATCATTAACGGACCGTTTTACTGTACAAGTCCCATCGGACTTAACTCACGAGCGGGTGCGTGTAAAGCGTATTCCTTACAACTTGAAAACTATTGAAGACATTCGAACCAAGATTTATATATAGCATCCACCTGTCCAAAGGTATGTTTTAAACGTAAATAACATTTCATGTTCCGGAATGGACTGGCGGTTTATAGGGAACCGAAATGGTGATTTTACTCTTCCACAATATACAGAACAAGACCAACCTGACTGGAAATCGACCAAACGTGACGGAATTCCACCTCTAAACATTTTTTTTTGTTTTGAGTTAAACATTAAACTGAGTAATATAAATATTATAAAACTACAAAATTTTTACTTTGAATGAATAACTGAGCTGCCGTGAAAGTAGCCTGGATAGTTTGTGACGAATAAGAAACCTTCTTTTAAATTCTTGAAGCTGCTATAATACAAATAGTTTCTGTAGGACAATAGATTGATTTACAGCGTCGTCTCAGTTGTAATCGTGCAAGCAAAGAGGAAGGTTGTGCATTGAGAGGGTGCTGACATGGGGATCTCGACTGAACAGTACCGGGTGACGATAGGTCGTTGGCACGGTAGAGGCAGGCCAGAGAGGTGTAATATAGAATACGGTGCCGGACAGGAAATGGGACTTGTTTCCATTCTGATGGCGGCTTCAGTGATGGCAGTACTTTTGGTCATTGGAGGGGTAGAGATGAACCCCGGACCTGATCCTGCTGGTGCAGTGGGATGGGAAGAAATGGAGAAGATAAGAGAAATTGTCAGGGGCCATGCAGAGCAAACAATAGAACTACGGGAACAAGCCAGTGAACTGAGGGTAATAAAGGAAAGTATGAAAGAGTATCTAATGAAGGTAACATAACTGGTGGTCCAGAACAATTACGAAATAGCAAGTTTAAAGGATAATGTGAAGAGAATGGAAGGAGAAATCAAAGAATTGAGATGGCAAAAAAAAAACATCAGTAGCAAACCCGTAAGAAAAACATCTTCATATACGGGCTACCGGAGGATCCCAAAGAAGTAGCTAAAGTACTAGAGCTAATAAATGGAAGTCTGAAGATAAGCAGCAGGGAAGCTGATACAGAAGATGTTCAGCGACTGAGAAAGAGAATTGGTATATGACCAGTGAGAGTGAGGCTTGTTTCAACCAAAATGGCGAAGAAGATCTTGGAAAGCACGCGGTACTTGAAAGGTGGGAGAATATCGATAAAACAGGAAATGGAGAGAGAAGTATTTAGGAACCATAAACTGCTCCGGTTCCATATGGGTCAAGTTAGGCGTTCTGGTCGCATCGCTTATATAAGAGGAAATTAATTAGTGGTGGGAAATGGAAAGTGGAGTCGCACATGGTCAGTGGATGACCTGAAGGAGATTTACGGCAACACCGAGAGGATGATGGCCGAGGAAGAATGCGAACGTAGCGGACGGCTGAGCTCAGGGAGTTCAGCACTGTGATGTACGTCGAACGAGGAAGTGAATCAAACTGCTGACTCGGAGGACATCAGCAGGGAGAAAAGCCGTGTCGACCTTCAGGGGGAGGACAGGACAGCGACTGGAAGTAAGGACGTATCGCCCAAATGTAGATGGGTGAACCTGAAGGAATTCTGGCCAAAGAAAGGCAATTCAAATGAGGAAGTTTGTGACAGGGAAATGGTGAGGGCACTAGAGGAGTAACCAAGGTTACGAGTAGTAATACTGGCACTTAGAGTTAAATGCAGGGGAGTAAACAATAACTAGATTTGAAAATAGGGTGTGTGAATATCGAAGGTTTTATGACTAAGTTAGGGAATTAATCTTTTAGAGAATTGATGGGAGGCTTACAGGTACTTGCTTGTGTAGAAAGCTGGATGGCTCCGGGAAATAAAATAGAAGTAGAGGAATGTACAATCTATTCCAAGGAAAACAAAAAAGGTTGCGAAGAGGTAGATACGCTGGAGGTATAATGGCTTTGGTGAGGGAGGAGGTAAACAAAAGAATAGAACACGTTGAATCGAGAATAGAGGAACTTATTTGGTTAACAACAAAAATTTTCTGAAGAGAGTGAGCGAGATTTGTGCATTGGTTTCATTTACAACCCGCCTGAAGCCTCTCCATTTGCGGAAAAAGAGTTTTTTGATGAGTTAGCGCTGGAAATTGATAGGGTACCGAATCGTTTTGAGAACGTAGGTATTGTATTGATAGGAGACTTCAATGTCAGGGTCGCACACAACAGGCCGTTGTATGACAAAGATGCAGAGGAAATATATGTTCATAAGAGAGTAAGTCAAGATAAGGAATTTAATAGAAGTGGTGAAAAATTATTAGAATTGTGTGTTATTGAATAACTATACATTTAAAATGGGTGGTGGTGTGGTGATGAAATGGGGAACCTAACATATATAAAAGAGACAGGGGGCTGTGTGATTGATATGGTAGTATGTTCACGCAATGCGTTACCTATGATTAAGAATATAAAGGTCCAGTACTAGGGAGAGTCACACCATTTACCAAGTAATATCACAATAGAATATATAGAGGGTAATGTTTTAAAGAATTGTACGAAAAATTGTAAAGAAAGACCAAATGTAAAATACAGGAGGAAGGAGGAGCTAGGGAAAGAGTTTATGAATTACTAGCGAATGTACCCGTGCTTCGCTACGGTATTCTACATTGTATTCGAATATCGAAGTAAATAGTGTACATGCAGTAAATAAGATTGTTTTAAAATTGCATGTCTCTTAGCGTTATCCGAGAAACAGCATGGGGAGGTCCCCGTACGTTGTTTCCTATGTAAAGTGTTTGTTACAGATTTGTGATATAACGGCATGCTCACTTGCCTACTGGCATTCACAATCGAGTTGGGAAGATTACATTATAATTGCAGGCCCCATTGCCTACTACGCGGACTGAATCGATTTGGGGAGTTTTCGTTAAAATGGCAGCCCCCTTTCCTACTTCCAGACAGATTACAGTTGAGGAGTTTCTATTATAATAGCAGGCAATTACCCTACTATCACTCGAAATTGAGTTGTGCAGTTATCATTATAATGCCAGGCCTATTTTCCTACTGCCAGCCAGCTTACTGCCAGTCACACCAAGTTGGTGAGTTTCCATCAAAATAGCAGGCCACTATGCCTAATACCAGTCACATTTTAGATGAGGACATTTCTTTATAATGGCGGGCACCCTTGACTACTGCCAAACACAATCGGGTAGGGGAGTTTTAAACAAAATTGCATGCTCACTTGCCTTCTGCAAGTCAAATCGAGAAGGGAACTATTCATTACAATTGTAGGCCTTCCTTACTAATGACAGTTACACAGGAGTTGGAGAAGGAACCCTTTCCTACTGCCAATCAAAGTCGGTGTGGGGAGAACTGATTACAATAGCAGACCCACCCTTTCTCGATCGCTAAAAATCGACATCAGCGAATATATATAGATCGAAATACGAATGTATATGCGTGTTTACAATATTGAAGACCTTCATTTACAGATTAACTGCTACTAAACGTACGTCATATCGACAAAGGATTATACCATAAGACAGGCCGGATTTAGTGGCCTAAATGGCTGGTCCTATGATATGTCATCTATTCTTGGGTCAGATTGAGTTGGAAACGTGGAACAGGGTAAAGGTTTTGTAAGATTATCTCACATTACATTACTTTTCGGATAATTATGTGACAGCTACATACATAGCATTTGGCTCATATATGGCTACTGGGTGGGCCAATTTTCGTGAAGAGTTTGATGATTCTGTATTTCATATAAGCAATTGAAGGTATGAATTATGCATGGGAAAATTCCAAATTGACTTAACATCGATTAATAGAGAAAAATCAAACGTAAAAGGGATACAGATACGGCAAAAAGTCGTAAGACCAAGGTTGTAGATCATTCCAAATTGAACGGAGTTTGTGCTATCCTCTATGTGATAGGAATTTCCGAAGGTCTGCACCATCATTAAAATTGCCTGCATATTTCGATATTCTTCGGGGATAAAAAGTGAAAAATTTAATGATCTAGGATGTTTTCCGTTCGTTACAGGCTAAAACGTATAATTTTGTCAAATTTTAATTATCTTCTTTTTCTTCTGGCAGATTATGCCGCAATCTGGATTTTGGGCGAGAGTAGTATAATTGGATGGTTCGGCCGCCACCGCCACCTCCGGCTCCCAGTGGCCGCCTCCACCTCAGCCAGTGGCCTCTTCCAGTACTGCCAACTTAACCTAACTAGCGCGACAGTACTGCCAACTTAACCTAACTAGCGCGAAATTTGAATTTGTAAACAAAGCCACGTGCTTTTTGACAGCTGTCATCGACAACAACGCATCGCTAACCTCAGTACTGCCATCTTGACGGGCCTAAACCTCACTAGTGCCAACTTAACCTAACTAGCGTGAGGTAAACAAACCCACGTGTTTTTTGACAGCCACGTGCTTTTTGACAGCTGTCATCGACAACAACGCATCGCAAACCTCAGTACTGCCATCATGACGGGCCTAAACCTTAATAGTACCAACTTAACCTAACTAGCATGAGGTAAACAAAGCCACGTGCTTTTTGACAGCCACGTGCTTTTCAACAGATTTGTAAACAAAGCCACGTGCTTTTTGACAGACAACAACGCATCGCTAACCTCAGTACTGCCATCTTGACGGACCTAAACCTTAGTGGTACCAACTTAACCTAACTAGCGCGAGGTAAACAAAGCCACGTGCTTTTTGACAGCCACGTGTTTTTTGACAGCCACGTGCATTTTTGACAGCTGTCATCCGCCATCTTTAATCCAGAGAGCACCGTGCTGCCCTCTTTCGTCCCCTGTCATCGGCAGTGCTGCCATCTTGACGGGTCTAAACCTTAGTGCTACCAACTTAACCTAACTAGCGCGAGGTAAACAAAGCCACGTGTTTTTTGACAGCCGTCATCCGCCATCTTTAATCTATAGAGCACAGTGCTGCCCTCTTTAGCTACTTACCTTTGAAATGTGGTACGTCACAGCTGTCATCCGCCATCTTGCATCCGAAACCTCAGTGCTGCACTCTATGTAGTGACGGTAAATTCCACGTGCTCTTGTTTGGAAACAAAGCCACGTGCAGCTGTCATCCGCCATCTTTGAGCACCGTGCTGCCCTCTTTAGCTACTTACCTTTGAAATGTGGTACGTCATCCGCCATCTTGCATCGCAAACCTCAGTGCTGCACTCTATGTAGTGACGACAAATTCCACGTGCTCTTGTTTGGAAACAAACCTATGCGCTTTTTTGTCAGCTATCATCCGCCATCTTTAATCTAGAGAGCACCGTGCTGCCCTCTATGTGGTGGTGGTAAATTCTACACGCTTTACAAACCCATGTGCTTTTCTGACAGCTGTCATCCGCCATCTTTAATCCAGAGAGAACAGTGCTACCCGGTGGCGGCAAATTCCACGTGCTCTTGTTTGGAAACAAAGCCACGTGCTTTTTTGACAGCAGCCATCTTTAATCACCGTGCTGCCCTCTTTGTGGTGGCGGTAAATTCCACGTGCTTTACAAACCCATGTGATTTTCTGACAGCTATCATCCGCCATCTTTAATCCAGAGAGAACAGTGCTGCCCTCTTTATGGCTACTACCTTAAGCACGTAGTAGCGGGCAATTTGAAAAGTTCTGTTAGCTATCATCCGTCATCTTTGAGCGCCGTGCTGCCATCTTTAGTTGAAATGTGGTGGCGGATAATTTGAAAAATGCTTTTTTGACAGCAGCTATCTTTGAGCCCCGTGCTACCCTCTATGTGGTGGCGGCAAATTCTACATGCTTTACAAACCCACGCGCTTTTTTGACAGCTATCTTTAAGCAACAGAGTACAGTGTTGCCCTCTTTGTTGTGACGGCAAATTCCACGTGCTCTACAAAGCTACATGCTCTTTTGACAGCTGTCACCCGCCATCTTTGAGCACTATGCTGCGGGCAATTTCGTTAGCTGTCATCCGCCATCTTTAATCAACAGAGCATCATGCTGCGGGCTATTTCGTTAGCTGTCATCCGCCATCTTTAATCCACAGAACACCGTGCTGCCCCTCTGTAGTAGCGGGCAATTTGAAAAGTTCTGTTAGCTATCATCCGCCATCTTTGAGCACCGTGCTGCCCTCTTTAGCTAGATACCTTCGAACTGTGGTGGCGGCAAATTCCACGTGCTCTTGTTAAGTAAACAAAGCCACGTGCTTTTTTTTGACAGCTGTCAATCACCATCTTTAATCAATAGAGCACTGCGCTGCGGACAATTTCGTCAGCTGTCATCCGCCATCTTTAATCTACAGTGCACCGTGCTGCCCTCTTTATGACATGTAGTAGCGGGCAATTTGAAAAGTTCTGTTAGCTGTCATCCGCCGTCTTTGAGCACCGTGCTGCCCTCTTTAGCTAGATACCTTTGAAAATGTGGTGGTGGCAAATTGAAAAATTCCACGCGCTCTTGTTTAGTAAACAAACTCACGCGCTTTTTTGTCAGCTGTCATCCGCCATCTTACATCGCAAACCTCAGTGCTACACTCTATGTGGTAGCGGATAATTTTAAAAAGAAAAATTCTACAGCAGCCATCTCTCGACGCTAATTGCACAAGATGGTGGCTATACATGACTCCTTAAAGGTGCTCATGCAAGATGATCGCTATACATAGACGCCCTTGGGATGCTTGCGCAAGATGGCTGTTATACAAGGCTCCTTATGAGGGATGCTTGCGCGAGATGGTGGTTGCTCTTATGAGGCGGCTTAAGGATCCATGGCTAGAGACGCCCTAAGGATGCTTGCGCAAGATGGCGGATGCAAGATGGCGGCTATACATAGCTCCTTATGAGACAGCCAGTACAACATGTGATCAGAACATTGATTGATGTGTTCAGAACACAAAATAAGTAGAATCGAACACTGTACTCGATACAACATGTGATTAAAACATTGTCTGGTGTGTTCAGAACACTACATAAGTAGAATCGAACGCTGTATTAGGGGATACCTTTGTTTAGATTGAAACATAACAAGACTAGAATTGAACACTGCACATTGATTGATGTGTTCAGAACACAAAATAAGTAGAATCGAACACTGTACTCGATGTCGTTAACTTCAACATGTGATTAAAACATTGGCTGGTGTGTTCAGAACACTACATAAGTAGAATCGAACGCTGTATTAGGGGATACCTTTGTTTAGATTGAAACATAACAAGACTAGAATTGAACACTGCACTCGATGTCGGAAGATCAGATTGAAACATAACAAGACTAGAATTGAACACTGTACATTGATTGATGTGTTCAGAACACAAAATAAGTAGAATCGAACACTGTACTCGATGTCGTTAACTTCAACATGTGATTAAAACATTGTCTGGTGTGTTCAGAACACTACATAAGTAGAATCGAACGCTGTACTCGATGTCGTTACATGTGACCCGATACAACATGTTAGGGGATACCTTTATCCTAAGAACCGAACACTGTACAACATGTTAGGGGATACCTTTGTTTAGATTGAAACTAACAAGACTAGAATCGAACACTGCACTCGATGTCGTTACATGTGATCCGATACAACATGTTAGGGGATACCTTTGTTTAGATTGAAACATAGCAAGCCTAGAATCGAACATTGTTTGATGTGTTCAGTACAACTTCAATGATTAACACACACACACACACACACTGTGCACATATCGCATAGCTAACACTTCAAATGATTTACTTAGTACGAAAAAAAAATCTATACCGCGTAGCTAACTCGTTCATCACACTGCTAAGACGCTTAGTAATTGTGAATACACTCATACGAAAATCAAGAAAGCACACTGCGTAGCCAACTCGCTCGACTCACTCGCTTAGTAATTGCAACACACACGGATAAGAATGTTGTGAGATACTTACATGTTTTTTAAGGGGAGGGTGAAAGATCATAAATTATATGTACACATGTTGTCTCCTCCAAGTTGTAAGATGAAATAGACGCAGTACTGCGAGTTTCCGCTCTAGCTGGCGAACGGAAGTAGCATGATATCTCAGCAAAAAATAAAAATACGCGTGAGCTTGCAAGTCAGACACAATGATGGATACCGCGATTCAAATCCTGGCAACTTATGCCGTCGGGAAGGGCATCTAGCTAGATCATGTAATGACGATCGCGCAGGCCCCTCGCCTAGCATTTACGGCTTCTAGTTCGAACCCGCTATCTTCCGAAGTAGCGAGAATGATTGAAGAGTGTTGAGGGTGATTCATTTGTCGGATGGAGGCGTTAAGTTATGTGCAGGCTTCTTCTAGTCGGGGTACGCGATTCAAATCCTGGTAACTTATGCCGTCGGGAAGGGCATCTAGCTAGATCATGTTATGACGATCGCACAGGTCCCTCGCCTAACATTTACGGCTTCCAGTTCGAACCCGCTATCTTCCGAAGTAGCGAGAATGATTGAAGAGTGTTTGAGGGTGATTCATTTGTTGGATGGAGGTGTTAAGTGTGCAGCGATATGCATGTTTAGACTTGCAGATTACGAAAGAAACATAACAAGACTTGAGTCTTAAAACAAATTCTTGCGATTTAAAATCTTAGTCGGGAAGGGCATCCGACAGTAAAACAATAGTTCGTGATTTAAAATCTAAGAAGAGCATCTAGCTGAAAAACCCCCGATTCTCGACAGATTCTTAATCCGAGTTCTTTGACGTCAGGAAGGGCAGCCGGTTAACAACAATTATCGAACACGCATCGCGAAGGCAGGAGTGTGCAGCGATATGCATGTTTAGACTTGCAGATTACGAAAGAAACATAACAAGACTTGAGTCTTAAAACAAATTCTTGCGATTTAAAATCTTAGTCGGGAAGGGCATCCGACAGTAAAACAATAGTTCGTGATTTAAAATCTAAGAAGAGCATCTAGCTGAAAAACCCCCCGATTCTCGACAGATTCTTAATCCGAGTTCTTTGACGTCAGGAAGGGCAGCCGGTTAACAACAATTATCGAACACGCATCGCGAAGGCAGGAGTGTGCAGCGATATGCATGTTTAGACTTGCAGATTACGAAAGAAACATAACAAGACTTGAGTCTTAAAACAATACTTGCGATTTAAAATCTTAGTCGGGGAGGGCATCCGGCAGTAAAACAATAGTTCGTGATTTAAAATCTAAGAAGAGCATCTAGCTGTAAAACCCCCCGATTCTCGACAGATTCTTAATCCGAGTTCTTTGACGTCAGGAAGAGCAGCCGGTTAACAACAATTATCGAACACGCATCGCGAAGGCAGGAGTGTGCAGCGATATGCATGTTTAGACTTGCAGATTACGAAAGAAACATAACAAGACTTGAGTCTTAAAACAAATTCTTGCGATTTAAAATCTTAGTCGGGAAGGGCATCCGACAGTAAAACAATAGTTCGTGATTTAAAATCTAAGAAGAGCATCTAGCTGAAAAACCCCCCGATTCTCGACAGATTCTTAATCCGAGTTCTTTGACGTCAGGAAGGGCAGCCGGTTAACAACAATTATCGAACACGCATCGCGAAGGCAGGAGTGTGCAGCGATATGCATGTTTAGACTTGCAGATTACGAAATAGACTTGCAGATTACGAAAGAAACATAACAAGACTTGAGTCTTAAAACAAATTCTTGCGATTTAAAATCTTAGTCGGGAAGGGCATCCGACAGTAAAACAATAGTTCGTGATTTAAAATCTAAGAAGAGCATCTAGCTGAAAAACCCCCCGATTCTCGACAGATTCTTAATCCGAGTTCTTTGACGTCAGGAAGGGCAGCCGGTTAACAACATTTATCGAACACGCATCGCGAAGGCAGGAGTGTGCAGCGATATGCATGTTTAGACTTGCAGATTACGAAAGAAACATAACAAGACTTGAGTCGTAAAACAAATTCTTGCGATTTAAAATCTTAGTCGGGAAGGGCATCCGGCAGTAAAACAATAGTTCGTGATTTAAAATCTAAGAAGAGCATCTAGCTGAAAAACCCCCCGATTCTCGACAGATTCTTAATCCGAGTTCTTTGACGTCAGGAAGGGCAGCCGGTTAACAACAATAGCGTATGATGTAAGAGCTTAGATACTACCAGTTTTGCGTCAGGAAGGACAACTAGTCTTAAAACAAAACAGATTCTTAATCCGAGTTGTCAGGAAGGGCAACCGGTCGTAAAACTATAGTGTATGAGGTTAGATACTGCTAGTTTTGCATCAGGAAGGACAACTCAACACATTCATGTGATTTAAACACATTTTTATTCCCAAGAGAATCGAACCCGAGACTACCGGGTGAGAGGCATGCATACTGTAGGCTATAGATTTGTTCTACAGTCCTCGAAGTATCAGCACAGTCATTCTGAGCGAGTTTTGTGGAATGTGTGTGTTAGCTTAAATTGTACACGTATCTTCCGGCTCGACCTTGAGCGAGGACACTGATAAGCGGCTTGTAACTCGCGAAGGTCTTCTTAGCTGAGTACCATTCAAGCTCTTAAAAAACAGTACTAATTAAGGTTGTAAAATATTCTGAAATAGTCCTCCTCTGTAGTGCAGTAGTTAGCTGCTACCCTCGGAGGTCCGAGTTCGATTCCTGGCTCTGCCACGGAATGTGTAGCATTTAGCCTATGTAAGTTCCTAACGTAAAATATCATGATTGTACGGAGAGGTTAAAACACACACAGTACCTACTCCTATCGAAAGAACCTGCACGGTACCGGCATGTAGGCTTCTCCTGGTGAAGGAGCTTGCACATAGTTTAACGCCTCCTATCAACAGCCCTTACTTAATGCTGGCTTTTTTGCACACCCCGCCTCACACCATAGTTTTATACGACCGGCTGCCCTTCCTGACTAGGATTTTAAATCGCAGTATACGTGATAAATTTGTTGTAGCGGGTTTTATAACTAGATATCCCGGTACCGATACATAGCCTACTCTACTGAAGAAGCCTGCACAAGGCTTATTGCCTCCATCCGACAAATGAATCAGCATCAACACTCTTGTACTCAAAAAAATCATTTTCGAAGGAGTCTGCACAAGGTTTAACGTCCCCATCAACAGCCCTTACTTATTGCTAGCTTTTTTTTTTGCACACCCCGCCTCACACCATAGTTTTATACGACCGGCTGCCCTTCCTGACTAGGATTTTAAATCGATATCCCGACATAATACATAGCCTACTCCACTGAAGAAGCCTGCACAAGGCTTATTGCCTCCATCCGACAAATGAATCAGCATCAACACTCTTGTACTCAAAAAAATCATTTTCGAAGGAGTCTGCACAAGGTTTAACGTCCCCATCAACAGCCCTTACTTATTGCTAGCTTTTTTTTTTGCACACCCCGCCTCACACCATAGTTTTATACGACCGGCTGCCCTTCCTGACTAGGATTTTAAATCGATATCCCGACATAATACATAGCCTACTCCACTGAAGAAGCCTGCACAAGGCTTATTGCCTCCATCCGACAAATGAATCAGCATCAACACTCTTGTACTCCAAAAAATCATTCTCGAAGGAGTCTGCACAAGGTTTAACGTCCCCATCAACAGCCCTTACTAATTGCTAGCTTTTTTTTTTTGCACACCCCGCCTCACACCATAGTTTTATACGACCGGCTGCCCTTCCTGACTAGGATTTTAAATCGATATCCCGACATAGCCTACTCCTACCGAAGAAGGCAGCTTAACGCCTCCATCCAACAAATGAATCACCCTCAAACACTCTTCAATCATTCTCGCTACTTCGGAAGATAGCGGGTTCGAACTGGAAGCCGTAAATGTTAGGCGAGGGACCTGTGCGATCGTCATAACATGATCTAGCTAGATGCCCTTCCCGACGGCATAAGTTACCAGGATTTGAATCGCGTACCCCGACTAGAAGAAGCCTGCACATAACTTAACGCCTCCATCCGACAAATGAATCACCCTCAACACTCTTCAATCATTCTCGCTACTTCGGAAGATAGCGGGTTCGAACTAGAAGCCGTAAATGCTAGGCGAGGGGCCTGCGCGATCGTCATTACATGATCTAGCTAGATGCCCTTCCCGACGGCATAAGTTGCCAGGATTTGAATCGCGGTATCCATCATTGTGTCTGACTTGCAAGCTCACGCGTATTTTTATTTTTTGCTGAGATATCATGCTACTTCCGTTCGCCAGCTAGAGCGGAAACTCGCAGTACTGCGTCTATTTCATCTTACAACTTGGAGGAGACAACATGTGTACATATAATTTATGATCTTTCACCCTCCCCTTAAAAAACATGTAAGTATCTCACAACATTCTTATCCGTGTGTGTTGCAATTACTAAGCGAGTGAGTCGAGCGAGTTGGCTACGCAGTGTGCTTTCTTGATTTTCGTATGAGTGTATTCACAATTACTAAGCGTCTTAGCAGTGTGATGAACGAGTTAGCTACGCGGTATAGATTTTTTTTCGTACTAAGTAAATCATTTGAAGTGTTAGCTATGCGATATGTGCACAGTGTGTGTGTGTGTGTGTGTTAATCATTGAAGTTGTACTGAACACATCAAACAATGTTCGATTCTAGGCTTGCTATGTTTCAATCTAAACAAAGGTATCCCCTAACATGTTGTATCGGATCACATGTAACGACATCGAGTGCAGTGTTCGATTCTAGTCTTGTTAGTTTCAATCTAAACAAAGGTATCCCCTAACATGTTGTACAGTGTTCGGTTCTTAGGATAAAGGTATCCCCTAACATGTTGTATCGGGTCACATGTAACGACATCGAGTACAGCGTTCGATTCTACTTATGTAGTGTTCTGAACACACCAGACAATGTTTTAATCACATGTTGAAGTTAACGACATCGAGTACAGTGTTCGATTCTACTTATTTTGTGTTCTGAACACATCAATCAATGTACAGTGTTCAATTCTAGTCTTGTTATGTTTCAATCTGATCTTCCGACATCGAGTGCAGTGTTCAATTCTAGTCTTGTTATGTTTCAATCTAAACAAAGGTATCCCCTAATACAGCGTTCGATTCTACTTATGTAGTGTTCTGAACACACCAGCCAATGTTTTAATCACATGTTGAAGTTAACGACATCGAGTACAGTGTTCGATTCTACTTATTTTGTGTTCTGAACACATCAATCAATGTGCAGTGTTCAATTCTAGTCTTGTTATGTTTCAATCTAAACAAAGGTATCCCCTAATACAGCGTTCGATTCTACTTATGTAGTGTTCTGAACACACCAGACAATGTTTTAATCACATGTTGTATCGAGTACAGTGTTCGATTCTACTTATTTTGTGTTCTGAACACATCAATCAATGTTCTGATCACATGTTGTACTGGCTGTCTCATAAGGAGCTATGTATAGCCGCCATCTTGCATCCGCCATCTTGCGCAAGCATCCTTAGGGCGTCTCTAGCCATGGATCCTTAAGCCGCCTCATAAGAGCAACCACCATCTCGCGCAAGCATCCCTCATAAGGAGCCTTGTATAACCGCCATCTTGCGCAAGCATCCCAAGGGCGTCTATGTATAGCGATCATCTTGCATGAGCACCTTTAAGGAGTCATGTATAGCCACCATCTTGTGCAATTAGCGTCGAGAGATGGCTGCTGTAGAATTTTTCTTTTTAAAATTATCCGCTACCACATAGAGTGTAGCACTGAGGTTTGCGATGTAAGATGGCGGATGACAGCTGACAAAAAAGCGCGTGAGTTTGTTTACTAAACAAGAGCGCGTGGAATTTTTCAATTTGCCACCACCACATTTTCAAAGGTATCTAGCTAAAGAGGGCAGCACGGTGCTCAAAGACGGCGGATGACAGCTAACAGAACTTTTCAAATTGCCCGCTACTACATGTCATAAAGAGGGCAGCACGGTGCACTGTAGATTAAAGATGGCGGATGACAGCTGACGAAATTGTCCGCAGCGCAGTGCTCTATTGATTAAAGATGGTGATTGACAGCTGTCAAAAAAAAGCACGTGGCTTTGTTTACTTAACAAGAGCACGTGGAATTTGCCGCCACCACAGTTCGAAGGTATCTAGCTAAAGAGGGCAGCACGGTGCTCAAAGATGGCGGATGATAGCTAACAGAACTTTTCAAATTGCCCGCTACTACAGAGGGGCAGCACGGTGTTCTGTGGATTAAAGATGGCGGATGACAGCTAACGAAATAGCCCGCAGCATGATGCTCTGTTGATTAAAGATGGCGGATGACAGCTAACGAAATTGCCCGCAGCATAGTGCTCAAAGATGGCGGGTGACAGCTGTCAAAAGAGCATGTAGCTTTGTAGAGCACGTGGAATTTGCCGTCACAACAAAGAGGGCAACACTGTACTCTGTTGCTTAAAGATAGCTGTCAAAAAAGCGCGTGGGTTTGTAAAGCATGTAGAATTTGCCGCCACCACATAGAGGGTAGCACGGGGCTCAAAGATAGCTGCTGTCAAAAAAGCATTTTTCAAATTATCCGCCACCACATTTCAACTAAAGATGGCAGCACGGCGCTCAAAGATGACGGATGATAGCTAACAGAACTTTTCAAATTGCCCGCTACTACGTGCTTAAGGTAGTAGCCATAAAGAGGGCAGCACTGTTCTCTCTGGATTAAAGATGGCGGATGATAGCTGTCAGAAAATCACATGGGTTTGTAAAGCACGTGGAATTTACCGCCACCACAAAGAGGGCAGCACGGTGATTAAAGATGGCTGCTGTCAAAAAAGCACGTGGCTTTGTTTCCAAACAAGAGCACGTGGAATTTGCCGCCACCGGGTAGCACTGTTCTCTCTGGATTAAAGATGGCGGATGACAGCTGTCAGAAAAGCACATGGGTTTGTAAAGCGTGTAGAATTTACCACCACCACATAGAGGGCAGCACGGTGCTCTCTAGATTAAAGATGGCGGATGATAGCTGACAAAAAAGCGCATAGGTTTGTTTCCAAACAAGAGCACGTGGAATTTGTCGTCACTACATAGAGTGCAGCACTGAGGTTTGCGATGCAAGATGGCGGATGACGTACCACATTTCAAAGGTAAGTAGCTAAAGAGGGCAGCACGGTGCTCAAAGATGGCGGATGACAGCTGCACGTGGCTTTGTTTCCAAACAAGAGCACGTGGAATTTACCGTCACTACATAGAGTGCAGCACTGAGGTTTCGGATGCAAGATGGCGGATGACAGCTGTGACGTACCACATTTCAAAGGTAAGTAGCTAAAGAGGGCAGCACTGTGCTCTATAGATTAAAGATGGCGGATGACGGCTGTCAAAAAACACGTGGCTTTGTTTACCTCGCGCTAGTTAGGTTAAGTTGGTAGCACTAAGGTTTAGACCCGTCAAGATGGCAGCACTGCCGATGACAGGTGACGAAAGAGGGCAGCACGGTGCTCTCTGGATTAAAGATGGCGGATGACAGCTGTCAAAAATGCACGTGGCTGTCAAAAAACACGTGGCTGTCAAAAAGCACGTGGCTTTGTTTACCTCGCGCTAGTTAGGTTAAGTTGGTACCACTAAGGTTTAGGTCCGTCAAGATGGCAGTACTGAGGTTAGCGATGCGTTGTTGTCTGTCAAAAAGCACGTGGCTTTGTTTACAAATCTGTTGAAAAGCACGTGGCTGTCAAAAAGCACGTGGCTTTGTTTACCTCATGCTAGTTAGGTTAAGTTGGTACTATTAAGGTTTAGGCCCGTCATGATGGCAGTACTGAGGTTTGCGATGCGTTGTTGTCGATGACAGCTGTCAAAAAGCACGTGGCTGTCAAAAAACACGTGGGTTTGTTTACCTCACGCTAGTTAGGTTAAGTTGGCACTAGTGAGGTTTAGGCCCGTCAAGATGGCAGTACTGAGGTTAGCGATGCGTTGTTGTCGATGACAGCTGTCAAAAAGCACGTGGCTTTGTTTACAAATTCAAATTTCGCGCTAGTTAGGTTAAGTTGGCAGTACTGTCGCGCTAGTTAGGTTAAGTTGGCAGTACTGGAAGAGGCCACTGGCTGAGGTGGAGGCGGCCACTGGGAGCCGGAGGTGGCGGTGGCGGCCGAACCATCCAATTATACTACTCTCGCCCAAAATCCAGATTGCGGCATAATCTGCCAGAAGAAAAAGAAGATAATTAAAATTTGACAAAATTATACGTTTTAGCCTGTAACGAACGGAAAACATCCTAGATCATTAAATTTTTCACTTTTTATCCCCGAAGAATATCGAAATATGCAGGCAATTTTAATGATGGTGCAGACCTTCGGAAATTCCTATCACATAGAGGATAGCACAAACTCCGTTCAATTTGGAATGATCTACAACCTTGGTCTTACGACTTTTTGCCGTATCTGTATCCCTTTTACGTTTGATTTTTCTCTATTAATCGATGTTAAGTCAATTTGGAATTTTCCCATGCATAATTCATACCTTCAATTGCTTATATGAAATACAGAATCATCAAACTCTTCACGAAAATTGGCCCACCCAGTAGCCATATATGAGCCAAATGCTATGTATGTAGCTGTCACATAATTATCCGAAAAGTAATGTAATGTGAGATAATCTTACAAAACCTTTACCCTGTTCCACGTTTCCAACTCAATCTGACCCAAGAATAGATGACATATCATAGGACCAGCCATTTAGGCCACTAAATCCGGCCTGTCTTATGGTATAATCCTTTGTCGATATGACGTACGTTTAGTAGCAGTTAATCTGTAAATGAAGGTCTTCAATATTGTAAACACGCATATACATTCGTATTTCGATCTATATATATTCGCTGATGTCGATTTTTAGCGATCGAGAAAGGGTGGGTCTGCTATTGTAATCAGTTCTCCCCACACCGACTTTGATTGGCAGTAGGAAAGGGTTCCTTCTCCAACTCCTGTGTAACTGTCATTAGTAAGGAAGGCCTACAATTGTAATGAATAGTTCCCTTCTCGATTTGACTTGCAGAAGGCAAGTGAGCATGCAATTTTGTTTAAAACTCCCCTACCCGATTGTGTTTGGCAGTAGTCAAGGGTGCCCGCCATTATAAAGAAATGTCCTCATCTAAAATGTGACTGGTATTAGGCATAGTGGCCTGCTATTTTGATGGAAACTCACCAACTTGGTGTGACTGGCAGTAAGCTGGCTGGCAGTAGGAAAATAGGCCTGGCATTATAATGATAACTGCACAACTCAATTTCGAGTGATAGTAGGGTAATTGCCTGCTATTATAATAGAAACTCCTCAACTGTAATCTGTCTGGAAGTAGGAAAGAGGGGCTGCCATTTTAACGAAAACTCCCCAAATCGATTCAGTCCGCGTAGTAGGCAATGGGGCCTGCAATTATAATGTAATCTTCCCAACTCGATTGTGAATGCCAGTAGGCAAGTGAGCATGCCGTTATATCACAAATCTGTAACAAACACTTTACATAGGAAACAACGTACGGGGACCTCCCCATGCTGTTTCTCGGATAACGCTAAGAGACATGCAATTTTAAAACAATCTTATTTACTGCATGTACACTATTTACTTCGATATTCGAATACAATGTAGAATACCGTAGCGAAGCACGGGTACATTCGCTAGTAATTCATAAACTCTTTCCCTAGCTCCTCCTTCCTCCTGTATTTTACATTTGGTCTTTCTTTACAATTTTTCGTACAATTCTTTAAAACATTACCCTCTATATATTCTATTGTGATATTACTTGGTAAATGGTGTGACTCTCCCTAGTACTGGACCTTTATATTCTTAATCATAGGTAACGCATTGCGTGAACATACTACCATATCAATCACACAGCCCTCTGTCTCTTTTATATATGTTAGGTTCCCCATTTCATCACCACACCACCACCCATTTTAAATGTATAGTTATTCAATAACACACAATTCTAATAACTTTTCACCACTTCTATTAAATTCCTTATCTTGACTTACTCTCTTATGAACATATATTTCCTCTGCATCTTTGTCATACAACGGCCTGTTGTGTGCGACCCTGACATTGAAGTCTCCTATCAATACAATACCTACGTTCTCAAAACGATTCGGTACCCTATCAATTTCCAGCGCTAACTCATCAAAAAACTCTTTTTCCGCAAATGGAGAGGCTTCAGGCGGGTTGTAAATGAAACCAATGCACAAATCTCGCTCACTCTCTTCAGAAAATTTTTGTTGTTAACCAAATAAGTTCCTCTATTCTCGATTCAACGTGTTCTATTCTTTTGTTTACCTCCTCCCTCACCAAAGCCATTATACCTCCAGCGTATCTACCTCTTCGCAACCTTTTTTGTTTTCCTTGGAATAGATTGTACATTCCTCTACTTCTATTTTATTTCCCGGAGCCATCCAGCTTTCTACACAAGCAAGTACCTGTAAGCCTCCCATCAATTCTCTAAAAGATTAATTCCCTAACTTAGTCATAAAACCTTCGATATTCACACACCCTATTTTCAAATCTAGTTATTGTTTACTCCCCTGCATTTAACTCTAAGTGCCAGTATTACTACTCGTAACCTTGGTTACTCCTCTAGTGCCCTCACCATTTCCCTGTCACAAACTTCCTCATTTGTATTGCCTTTCTTTGGCCAGAATTCCTTCAGGTTCACCCATCTACATTTGGGCGATACGTCCTTACTTCCAGTCGCTGTCCTGTCCTCCCCCTGAAGGTCGACACGGCTTTTCTCCCTGCTGATGTCCTCCGAGTCAGCAGTTTGATTCACTTCCTCGTTCGACGTACATCACAGTGCTGAACTCCCTGAGCTCAGCCGTCCGCTACGTTCGCATTCTTCCTCGGCCATCATCCTCTCGGTGTTGCCGTAAATCTCCTTCAGGTCATCCACTGACCATGTGCGACTCCACTTTCCATTTCCCACCACTAATTAATTTCCTCTTATATAAGCGATGCGACCAGAACGCCTAACTTGACCCATATGGAACCGGAGCAGTTTATGGTTCCTAAATACTTCTCTCTCCATTTCCTGTTTTATCGATATTCTCCCACCTTTCAAGTACCGCGTGCTTTCCAAGATCTTCTTCGCCATTTTGGTTGAAACAAGCCTCACTCTCACTGGTCATATACCAATTCTCTTTCTCAGTCGCTGAACATCTTCTGTATCAGCTTCCCTGCTGCTTATCTTCAGACTTCCATTTATTAGCTCTAGTACTTTAGCTACTTCTTTGGGATCCTCCGGTAGCCCGTATATGAAGATGTTTTTCTTACGGGTTTGCTACTGATGTTTTTTTTTTGCCATCTCAATTCTTTGATTTCTCCTTCCATTCTCTTCACATTATCCTTTAAACTTGCTATTTCGTAATTGTTCTGGACCACCAGTTATGTTACCTTCATTAGATACTCTTTCATACTTTCCTTTATTACCCTCAGTTCACTGGCTTGTTCCCGTAGTTCTATTGTTTGCTCTGCATGGCCCCTGACAATTTCTCTTATCTTCTCCATTTCTTCCCATCCCACTGCACCAGCAGGATCAGGTCCGGGGTTCATCTCTACCCCTCCAATGACCAAAAGTACTGCCATCACTGAAGCCGCCATCAGAATGGAAACAAGTCCCATTTCCTGTCCGGCACCGTATTCTATATTACACCTCTCTGGCCTGCCTCTACCGTGCCAACGACCTATCGTCACCCGGTACTGTTCAGTCGAGATCCCCATGTCAGCACCCTCTCAATGCACAACCTTCCTCTTTGCTTGCACGATTACAACTGAGACGACGCTGTAAATCAATCTATTGTCCTACAGAAACTATTTGTATTATAGCAGCTTCAAGAATTTAAAAGAAGGTTTCTTATTCGTCACAAACTATCCAGGCTACTTTCACGGCAGCTCAGTTATTCATTCAAAGTAAAAATTTTGTAGTTTTATGATATTTATATTACTCAGTTTAATGTTTAACTCAAAACAATTTTGTATAAACTGCAGATTAGATATCTCCTTTCATTTAGCAAGTCAGCAACATTCAACCTATCCTCAAAAGCATGTTTTCGTACTTGGTTGGTGAATCCGGCATGGCATGGAGATAATTAACATCAACTGTGAATATTTGATTTTCATTTTTAATTTACGAGCGTATTTAGTCAGAAATTTATCTTCCTGGTTCCCAAAATTTGTTTTATATGTTGTACAGTCACAAGCATATAATAATTGTACCGGGCGGTACACCTCTACACCGTTTATTTAAAAGTTGCGCCAGTTGAAACTCCTCTTCTGGAGGAAGGTTGAACTTTATCTACTCTATTAATTCTCTACTTTCTCAGAAGATGTCACCACGTGGAAAATTTTGAGTTTTTGAACTGTGTCACTTTTGATGTGTTTTTGTTTCGCTTGAAGTAAGAAGTGTGAACTTTCTCTTCTAGAGGACATTACTGAAGATCAACAATAGTGCACCCTAGTGCGGAGTCAAAGAACTATTTTGTTGGAGAAATTTTTATTTCAAAAGTTTGTTTCTTGTTAAATTTCTTTCTGTTATGGTTTAAGTTGGCTGTTTACCCCTCTTTTTCCCCTTGTTTTAGATTTATCCAATCCCGAATTTCTTTTAGTAATTTCTGACCAATCTGGTGTATTTTCCCCCAACTTGTATCTGTTGCGGGGTCCTATCCAATAAAAACATTGTGGGCGGGTGTTTTCTTTCCCCTAACGCCTAGAAACTTCCGCGAGAGTATTTAAACTGCTGATTTTTGGGTCTCTGGGCCACTTCTGTTCCATCTTTCAGTGTGTTAAGTACCTAGCAGGAGGCGGGAGGCGCCTCTTTCTTCGGCAGCGGTCAACAATAAGGTAATGGCCGATTAATAAATTCTTTCTTTTCTTGCTCAGCAGTTTAACTCTCGGGGCGGGTGCGAAGCGTTCCACCATGTAACCTTTTCCTAAAATGTAACTAGTCTTTTCTTCTATTCTCTTGAAAAGCTACATACTGGGATAGAGAGTGCTAACCCTCTCGAGCTCCCACTCATAATGTTTTGAGGTGAACTTATTGTTTCTCAACCTATTCTTCCGTAATGTAATGTAAATTGCTATTAAGTCACCTCTGTAGTATGGGATTAGCCCTTGTAATAACGGCCTAGTGCCAAGGTAGGTTTTAAAATCAAAGTGTATTAGGAGTGCAAGTTCGCCTCCTCTCAAATTGTTTTAGAGGTCATTTAATTAACCTGCTTTTCATTTAATAGACCTCAGTAGATTGGGTATTTTACCCCTGGGTTTGTGTCCGTTGTGGACAACTTGAAGGTGGAGTTTGGTGTGGCCTGGGAGAGGCTTAAATTAAAGAGCGGGTGGCTCTTTAGGAAACGGAGTGTTGTGTGCCTCGAGGAGGCTTAACTGTGTAATTTGGAGCAAGTGCTCCAGGGTTTGATTGGGGTCTTCTGCCCCTTTGTTAAAATTTGTATATCGGAAAGTTGGGCTAGTTGCTCAAGAATTGTGAACTCTGGGCTCGAAGCCCAAACTCTGTAACCCCTGTAATTGTACATTTCAAATTGTGTTTTGGCTACTAAGTACCTGTTCTTTGTTATTACTTAATATTGAAAAGAAAATATAACCTTGTTAAATTTTACATTAACTTTGATTCCGTAGTTTGAAAACCCATTCACGCCCGCACCTTCTTACACCTCTACCTACCGCTAAAACACGGTAACAAGTGGTAGCAGAGCGTGGTTGAATGGGTCTCAATTTAGCCCCTTTTGACGGCTAAACATTGTTTGTTCCGAACTTTAACTATTTTCCCAGTTGCTGGAATTTTTTGAGTTTTTCAAAATTGTTCTGTCACTATGCCCGGCCCTCGCGATGTTCTCCTTCTTAACTATTTGCGCAAGGAGGAGTTGATCTATGAATTAACTATCAGAAATGTGCAATCTGGAGGCACGGTTGCAATAGACACTAACAAGCTTAGAGAGTCTCTTGATTTGCCCATTTCCATCCCCAATTTGGGAGAGAAAGAAATTGACGACTCTCTTTCCACGATCACGGAGAATATTACTGGGCTAGCTTCTGTAGTTAGTTTTTTTGATGAAAATGATCCGTCTCCTAATCAAATTAAGCGTGTGCAAGGCAGGCTATATCATTTTTCGAATAGGGTTAACGATCTGTTGTCTCTAAAACTGAATGACGTTCAGAGGAAGGAAGCTAGTACGCTCCTGGAAAATATTTCTGAATTATCTAGTAAGGTCACTCAATTGTTAACTGGGGAAGTTCCTCCCAAATCTGATCAACCCACCATAGTGAATGCAGGTAGTGAGGAAGCGCCTCCCAAGGGAGAAGTTAATATGATAACCGTTGCTGCTCAAACTATCCCTGCCCCATTGGACAACGAATCTGAACGTCGTGCATCATTGAGTAACATCCGTTCTGAATTGACTTCCTTGCCATTGAAACCTTTACCTACTATGTCACCCGGATTTAGTAGCTTGCCTCATCCATTGGCAATGTTGCTCAGAGGTATATCCAAGTTTTCTGTTAATACCACCAGTGACGTAATTTCATTTTTAAGATTTCTAGTGGAATTTCAGGATCATGCCCTTGTTTTTTCTCTGTCTTCATGTCAAATCTTGCAAATTATCTATCCGTATGCTATTGGTATTCTCTCCGACAAAATAGTAAGAGCCATAGCTGAACAGTCATCCATCGAAGATTTTCATGCACATCTACTTGCTAATTTTATTCCTGCCCGCGCAAGGTCATCTCTGATTCAGAAATACTATTACCGAGTACAGAGGTTGGATGAAAACTTGGCTGATTTCATACAAGACATTAAGTTTTATACCAGGGTGTTTGCTCTTCACTTCCCTGAGGACCAAATTGTACAAGCTATTGTGGAAGGCATTTCACCATCTTATAGGTCATACTTGTGTTTTGCGGCGTGCCCGCAAACTTTTTCTGAACTTGAAGCGTTGGCCGTCTCAGCGGAAGGAGTTAGATACGCCGATTCTTTGCGTGTAGCGAAAGAACCCCCGCCTTCCTTTAGTAACACTCGGCCTCCACCTCGCCGACCAGTCACACCCCGTAAATGTTATGCTTGCGGGTCGCCTGACCATCTTCGCAATAAATGTCCATTTGTCAAAAGTAGTAGGGCAAATAATGGAGCTGGTTCAGCACAAGGCTGTTTTAAATGTGGGGCCTTCTCACATATCGCCAAGAATTGTCCGAACTCAAATAGCACCCCCTCCTGCTCAACTTCTGGTGCAAATTCCACCTATGCCAATAATAAAAAGTGACTAGTGGCTTCGGTTGAGTCGACTAATCCATCTTCCCGAGACTCAGCCCCTAGTAAACAGATTGTAAATGCAGAGAACGATCAGCCTTCAAATTCATCTTTTGAATGCCCTAAAGAATGTCTTAGGATTGCGGCGGATACCCCCGCACCTGTTCCTTTTCTTAAGATTGAGTTAAATAACGAGCCTATAACAGCTCTCTTAGATTCAGGTAGTGTTTGTTCGATTATTGCGGCTGAATGGTATTCTAAATTGAAATCGGTTTGTAAACTTCCTGACTATGTCTCTTCTCCTGTTCAATACGTTTCGGCTAATTCATCTCCATTAGAAATTCTAGGTTCCTTACTGGTCAAAATTCGTGTTTTTAAGTTTACATGGAAAATTAAATTGTTTGTGGCCAAGCAATTGTCTTGCCCCATTATATTGGGAGCTGACTTTATCTCTCACACTGGTCTTGTGCTCGATCTCAAGTCTAGGTCGTGCACATTCAAATTTGCTTCTAGTTGTAAAATACCACTATTAAAGTGTAATTCTGTGTCATGTTCTTCTATTTCGCCTACCCAGGATGAGATGTTGTTAGACCTTAGACATCTACCTGAGGAGCAGGCTGATAGTATTCGCAAACTGTGTCAGTCGTTTCCCGAGGTGTTCTCTGATACTCTTGGTGTTACTGACCTTATTGAATACAAAATTGAGGTTACGGATTCGATTCCTGTCCGTTTTCCACGGTATAGGCTATCTCCACCTAAAATGAAGGCTCTGAAGGAAATCATCGATCAGATGTTGAAGGACGGTATTATTAGGCCCTCTAAGTCAGCGTATTCTTCGCCTATTTTTCTAGTACCGAAACCCCAAGGAGGATTCAGGCCTGTCATTGATTACAGGGCTCTCAATCGGAAGGTGGTGTTACAATCTGTGCCCCTTCCCGACCTTCATTCTTGTTTTTCATGGTTTCGTAAGGCCAAGTTCTTCACCATCTTGGACTTAAATCAGGCCTATAATCAAATTCCCCTTGCCGAAGAGTCTAAACACCTTACAGCGTTCGCCACGGACTGGAATTTATATGAATACAACCGCGTGCCTTTCGGGCTCCCCACGGGAGCAGCTGTGCTCACTAGGCTGCTAGATAGGGTCTTCTCCGACATCAAATTCGAGTACTTATATCACTACTTAGATGATGTCGTAGTATTTTCAGAGACTTTTGAAGAACATCTAGATCATCTGCGAGAAGTTCTTGATCGCCTTCGTAAGGCTGGGTTAACTGTTAAGTTGTCCAAGGTTGCCTTTGCTAAGCCCTCTATGTCATTCCTAGGGCATATTGTGTCACCCGATGGTGTAGCAGTCGATCATTCTAGAACACAGGCCATCCGTGATTTTAAACCTCCCAAGGACATTAAAGGTATCGCCAGGTTCATTGGTATGGTGAATTTCTTCAGAAAGTTCATTCCTAACTTTGCTAATAGAGCGGCGCCCTTAAACCTTCTTCGTAGGAAAGGCATCAAATTCGAGTGGGGACCTTCTCAACAAGCCGCTTTTGAAGATCTGAAATTAGCTCTCTGTAATGCTCCTGTCCTTGCTATGCCTGATTTCTCGAAGAAATTCATTGTCCAAACCGACGCATCGTCGTCAGCAGTAGCGGCAGTCCTTCTTCAAGAGACTGAACTAGGGAGGCGACCCATCGCCTATGCGTCTAGGACATTGTCGGCTCAAGAAGCCAAGTATTCCATCTATGAGCTCGAAGGTTTGGCAGTCTTATTTGCCTTAGAAAAGTTCCGTCTCTATCTGGAACATGTCAAATTCGACCTGGAGACAGATAATCAAGCCTTAAGCTGGGTCTTAGGTAGGCCGCGTCGTACTGGTCGTATAGCCCGCTGGGCTATTCGTATTTCCGCCTTCCAGTTTGATGTTAGACATATCAGAGGTACCGAAAATGTTGTTGCTGATGGACTCAGCCGTATGTTTCATAACGACGTCGAGACCCACGAACCGGTCGACAGTTCATCACCTTCCGAGTCCATGCTATCTGAGGTTAATGCCATCCTAACAGATGCTCCCATGCTTTTTAGGGATATCGAGAAATACCAACGTGAAGATCCGACGCTGGCTCCGATAATGGAAACCCTTTCTTCTGGGGAACATGTTGTCCCTTATGTTCTGAGGAATGGTGTTTTATGTTGCCCTTCGAGGCATGATAAGATGATGAAAGTTGTTGTTCCAGCAGTTCTTGTACCAATGATCTTCAAGTATTATCATGAGACCCCATTAGGAGGGCATCTGGGTATCTTTAAAACTCGTGAAAAGATTCGTGAAATGTTCATATGGAAAGGTATGGACGGTGAAATTCGGGAACTTGTAAAAGCTTGTAAATCTTGTTTGATCAGTAAACCCACCATGTCCACTAAAGTAGGCCTTTTGTCTTCTCATCAAGCGTCGCGCCCCATGGAACGCCTGTATATTGATTATGTAGGACCCTTCCCCCAGTCGAAGGGAAATGCCAACAAATTCATCTTTGTATGTGTAGATGGTTTTACCAGATTTTCTTGGTTATTTCCGACTAAGCTGGCTACCGCTCAGTCCACCATTACCTGTCTAAATTCTATTTTTGCTTCTTTTGGTCCGTGCCAATATATTGTATCTGATAATGCTAAGGCGTTCACATCAAATCTTTTTCGTAAATTCTGTTTTGACTTGTCCATCTCTCATGTAACCACTTCTGCTTATTACCCTCAACCATCTCTGGCTGAACGGGTTAACCGTAATCTCAGGTCCGCACTTATTGCCTATCATCATGAAGATCATTCTAGGTGGGACACGTCCCTGCATTGGTTAGCTTTTGCTTTGAATTCGGCGGTTCATGAATCACACAAGTTTACTCCAGCTTCCTTGATGTTTAAGTTTGTTCCCAACACGCCGCTCTCTAACCTCTGGTCTCTGAGTGACATTCTGCCCGAGACAATAGATCCGGATAATATTAAAGATCTTTGGAAGAAGGCTAAAGCCAATCTTAAGGTATCTCATGAAAAGGTTAGGGAAAGGTATGATCGTGGACGGAGACCCACCCCTTTAAAGGTAGGTGACCAAGTAATGGTCAAAAATTTTGTTCCCGCGGGCAAGCTTGCCCCCAGATTTCAGGGGCCTTGTATCATTCTCGATTTTCTTACGCCGGTTACCTTATTGTTAAGTAATCCAGCCACCGAGAGGATATTTAGAGTTCACCTGTCCCAGGTGAAGCCGGTGTAATTTCTGTGTTAACTTGCTTTATATTATTTTGAAAGGATATGAAGGTTATATATTTTTTTGAGTTTCATTTTTAAGGCATTCTGCACTACCTATAATATTTTGTTTCAGATGTAAGCATTTTTGTAAAACCTGTCCCGACCCGTTAAACTGCCATTCTGTCCTTTCCACGGCCATTACCACGCTCCCGTCTCCTGCTCCACTACACTCAGTGGCTGGCTTAGATGAAATGCCATGGATATCTGCACGCCGCTGGCCCCTCAATCTCCTTACATGCCTGTGCCCTTAAAAGAAACATGATGGTCCAACACAATTCTGCCGCCTAGCTTTAATGTTTCAGTGCCCCCGCAGCCGCGCGGCGCCGTGCAGTAACTGGGGAGGGGGATGGGCCCCCTCCTCTCCAGCGAGGACGACATGTGCACGGCGAGCCGGAGCTCTCCTCCCGGCCAAGGCTGATGTGCGGCGCACGACCTGCTACTTGCCCGCAGCCTGTATATGTTCACCGCGGGCGCGGCGTGCTTCAACACCTCTGCTCCCCTCATAGTGCGGGCGAGCGGTATCTCAGGGTACTTAAGGGGTCCGAGCGGCCTCCTTTTGGACGCAAGCTGCAACGGCCGGTCCGGCCATCCAACTTCATCAACATCAACTACATGGACAGTTACTATAAGAGATAACTACACTTGGGAATTCAACAGCAGTATTTGGTGGACATTGCAAATTTTTCCTTCACTTTTAAGTATTAAAAGCTTATCTTCAGAAATTCAACTTCTATAAACATAAAGACTTTACTTCACCTGCAACAACAAAATTTTGGAACCGACTTAAGAAATTTCTCAAATACTTCTGCAAGTTATCTTAATCTCAACATCAAAACTTGGAACTTATTTTCAAACAAAAGTTTATGTTCTTCTGTGTTACCCCTTGGAGGAACTTTTGGGGGGGGGAGGTCTGTACCGGGCGGTACACCTCTACACCGTTTATTTAAAAGTTGCGCCAGTTGAAACTCCTCTTCTGGAGGAAGGTTGAACTTTATCTACTCTATTAATTCTCTACTTTCTCAGAAGATGTCACCACGTGGAAAATTTTGAGTTTTTGAACTGTGTCACTTTTGATGTGTTTTTGTTTCGCTTGAAGTAAGAAGTGTGAACTTTCTCTTCTAGAGGACACTACTGAAGATCAACAATAGTGCACCCTAGTGCGGAGTCAAAGAACTATTTTGTTGGAGAAATTTTTATTTCAAAAGTTTGTTTCTTGTTAAATTTCTTTCTGTTATGGTTTAAGTTGGCTGTTTACCCCTCTTTTTCCCCTTGTTTTAGATTTATCCAATCCCGAATTTCTTTTAGTAATTTCTGACCAATCTGGTGTATTTTCCCCCAACTTGTATCTGTTGCGGGGTCCTATCCAATAAAAACATTGTGGGCGGGTGTTTTCTTTCCCCTAACGCCTAGAAACTTCCGCGAGAGTATTTAAACTGCTGATTTTTGGGTCTCTGGGCCACTTCTGTTCCATCTTTCAGTGTGTTAAGTACCTAGCAGGAGGCGGGAGGCGCCTCTTTCTTCGGCAGCGGTCAACAATAAGGTAATGGCCGATTAATAAATTCTTTCTTTTCTTGCTCAGCAGTTTAACTCTCGGGGCGGGTGCGAAGCGTTCCACCATGTAACCATTTCCTAAAATGTAACTAGTCTTTTCTTCTATTCTCTTGAAAAGCTACATACTGGGATAGAGAGTGCTAACCCTCTCGAGCTCCCACTCATAATGTTTTGAGGTGAACTTATTGTTTCTCAACCTATTCTTCCGTAATGTAATGTAAATTGCTATTAAGTCACCTCTGTAGTATGGGATTAGCCCTTGTAATAACGGCCTAGTGCCAAGGTAGGTTTTAAAATCAAAGTGTATTAGGAGTGCAAGTTCGCCTCCTCTCAAATTGTTTTAGAGGTCATTTAATTAACCTGCTTTTCATTTAATAGACCTCAGTAGATTGGGTATTTTACCCCTGGGTTTGTGTCCGTTGTGGACAACTTGAAGGTGGAGTTTGGTGTGGCCTGGGAGAGGCTTAAATTAAAGAGCGGGTGGCTCTTTTGGAAACGGAGTGTTGTGTGCCTCGAGGAGGCTTAACTGCGTAATTTGGAGCAAGTGCTCCAGGGTTTGATTGGGGTCTTCTGCCCCTTTGTTAAAATTTGTATATCGGAAAGTTGGGCTAGTTGCTCAAGAATTGTGAACTCTGGGCTCGAAGCCCAAACTCTGTAACCCCTGTAATTGTACATTTCAAATTGTGTTTTGGCTACTAAGTACCTGTTCTTTGTTATTACTTAATATTGAAAAGAAAATATAACCTTGTTAAATTTTACATTAACTTTGATTCCGTAGTTTGAAAACCCATTCACGCCCGCACCTTCTTACACCTCTACCTACCGCTAAAACACGGTAACAATAATAATAATAATAATAATAATAATAATAATAATAATAATAATAATAATAATAATAATAATAATAATAATAATAATAATAATAATAATAATAATAATAATAATTAACCGGACGAGTTGGTCGTGCGGTTAGGGGCGCGCAGCTGTGAGCTTGACCCACAGTAGTAGGATCGAACCCCACTGTCGGCAGTATTGAAGATGGTTTTACGCGATTTTCCATTTTCACACCAGGCAAATGCTGGGGCTGTACCTTAATTAAGGCCACGGTCGCTTCCTTCCCACTCCTAGGCCTTCCTTGTCCCATCGTTGCCGTAAGTCGGTGCGACGTAAAAACGAATAGCAAAAAAAAAAAAAAAAAAAAAAAAATTGTAGCTTATGATCACAGGTGTGCCTTTGCTGGCAAGATGTAGTGTTTACAGTGCACTCTGTCTTCTGGTATGGGCTAGAATAAAAACGTTACTTTCATTGACCTGTCTAAGTCATACCCTTGGCTTTGACAATATGAAAGTGGCTTAGGTATGAGTGATTATAGTAATGCCACTCCTTATGCAGCCAGTCCCTACTATGAATGGTGTGAAGATGTCGCTCATAGGGTCGGTTGGTGCACGCATTTCAGTGGGCTTGGCAGACTGATATGCAAAAGCAACTCCTGACTCAGTGAAGAAAGCAGCGGGAAGGTACCTCACTCCTCATTTCCCTAGTACGCCTGATCAGTGAAACCTAGGCCATCTATGACAGCTAATGGTGGACCTGTTGAGGATCCAACCAGCCTTCGGGCTTAATATACAACATACAAATCACAGGTTTGAAAGATAGCATTTATTTTAACGCTCCTTATGAAAAACAAACACGTCGTATTGGGCGACTTCTAATATTTCGATAATACCCACGGAAAAAGGGAATTTGCATGCAATCTGAACTACAGGATTATATATCACCATGTCAAAAACACATATGCATTGACTGAAATTCGCATGACGCCATCTTGTTGGGATGCTTGTAAGTATGTCACTCAGCCATCGCACCTCAAGTCCATCGCAATTGCCATCAAACTTAGGAAGTCCTAAAATATTAACAATTATGTAACGCTCTGAATAGAAGAAGCTGAGATAATATCATATGCTTACTGTGAATGTCATACCGACTGCAAGGAAACTAGGTACAAAGATCAATTAAGGCATTATAACATCGCTGCAAGCCTGCTGCTATTACATAGGCTGTTCACAGCATGATGGAATAAGTGATTCTGAACAGGAATCCGGTAGTTCATTCGTTTGTGCTATTAAACGTTTATAATAACAGCATGCATGTTAAACGACCAAGATTTCATATTATAGTAAATCATATTTTGGCTCCTTTATAAACAACACAGAAGTATGGAAACGCTAATATTTTGATACATTCATATCATGTACGTGTTTGTAAAATAGGGTTATAGAGTGTAAAATTCCGTTTGTGATGTCAAAATGTCCTTTTCGGAACAACGTATGTTATGCAACTTTAAAATAGAGTAGAAGCATAGAGTACAGAAGAGAAAATGTGATCACGTCTCCACGCGCCTGTACATTCTGCGGCAGGCACCACAAACGGTGGTGCAGCCGTCGCAAGCTGATTTTGTTACCTCATATTGCCCACCGAAGTTCAGTTTATTTTTAACGTTTTTTTAACGTTTGTGAATCCGTGAATGTTGATGTGTCATTCCCTTGATAGAAACGAATGCTTCAGACCTCCATACAGATGAAACACGGGCAATCCGAAAGTCGCTGCTTATTGTTTATGCATTATGAATGGCTGAATCTATTACAAATCCCAATTCACCACTCAAAAACCTCCATATTTTCAATAACAATGGCGCTGAATAAGTGTTACGTCGACGACACTCTTCAAAACGGTTACTGACTTTCACAATTTTGGGTATGGCGCTTAGGCATCATAATGATTTCGTTCTCAGTCAGCATCGCACGTTTCTATTTGCTGTGACGGAGAAAAGCCCTGTTGTTTTTGAACGGGACGTATGTCGAATTACGAGGACAATAATGAGCACTGATGGGAAGAGCACAAGAAAGTAATTAGGCTGGATAAGTGTTACCTGAGAAATATTTTACTCAACTACAAATTGCAGATAATTTTTCTCAACAGGTAATCAGTAATATCCGTTTTCTATCCTCCTTTCATGACCGTGACACGCGATCTGGGTCAACAATTGCAATACCTCCACATCATACATCTGCCTTCAGTAATTCTTTCCTTGTGTCGGGCGCTAGAATATGGAATGCTTTACCCCCTGAAATTAGAAACTGTTCCTCATTAATTACCTTCAAAAGACAGTCTAAAGATTTCCTCTTGAATACGTAGGCTATATCATGTAGTTATGTGTGAATGTGAGAGTAAATGTCTGTAGTAAATAGTTCCCAAAAGTTTACATAAATTACTGTTATATTTTATGATTTCCACCTAGAGTAGTTAATATTGAATTTATTTTTCTAAATTTAGACTTAGGATGTAATCTTTTAGTTTTGGAGTTTATTAAGTTATATTACTATTATATTATATACACTGTGTTAAGTTTGAATATTAAGTTTGGATTCAGTATTAAGCCGCATAATGTGGTTAAGTGTAAGAGAGGGCCAAGAGCCCTAACTTCGCCACAAATAAAGACATCAATAAATAAATAAATAAATGAATAATATTGTCATTACAGTAAAGAACGCTATTCTTAAGAAAATCATTGACTGTTCTTTTCGCATGGGACTGTAACAATACCGAGTTTGGAAGGAAAATGTTTTATTTATTTTGTGTGTATATTATTTTAGTATTGAGACATTTAGTGGCTGTTAGAAGTAATCCGATCACTTTTCTCAGTTACTTCCCAATTCTGATAACGAAGTAAGATATTTCATTAAACTACGCGAAAAGAGCGACATTTTTAAGTCGACAGAAGCTGTTATTCGCTAGGACAGGAAGTTCACTAAAAATTCTGTGTATTATTTTCATTTTCATGACAAGCACATTGTTAAGACTGATAAATGTGTGGTTAATGGCAAAGAGACGGAACTTACGCGACTGAGATGGCTATCATGGACCATAAGGATTAGGAATAGGATAAAATTTAACGACAGCTTTTGGTGAGAATGAGTACTAAGAATGAATCCAGAGTAATAAAATGTGTATACAATCATGTTAGCTATGCAGTAGGGGTAGAAGTGAGATTCGAGCAGAAGTTCGCGCAGAGGCGTGAATATCTCGAAAATTTTTCACATCATTTTCACTGGGTTTGGCCTTAAAGGGTAATTTAAATTGAAAGTATATTTTAAACCAATTAAAATTCTAAGTAATCATTTCGGAAAAGAATGGTTTTCCATACAATAGAAACTGCTTGCGCTTTTCGCCCCGTCTCTGATCGTTGCAGGGAAAATACTATGAACGCTGTGTTTTTATTTTCTCTGTATCTTGACCTGAATTTAACATCCTGGAATGTGTTTATGTGTATATATTACAATGGTAAGGAAAATTCGTAGGGTGATGAATAAGAAAGGCCATATGTTAGTACAAAAATTGCTCGCAAACATAACTTCTTTTTCGTAGCATCTAAGAGCGCAATACGGCGTACCTCATCTAGCGCTGATCTGTGGCAGAACCACTGAAACAGGTGAAGTGAGTGCACCTTTTCCTCTATACGCTATGGTGAACTACCGGTATATTTCAACAGTACATAAGCAAGGTCATTCTGGGTCATTATCAGCAAACTGGTTCGAACAATCCCGCTGTCCTTAATGTAATTAATTGTAACATTAGCGTTTTCATGGCAAAATATTGACCACCATTAAATTTAGGATATGGTAATTGACCATTCACTCAGGTTTCATGGGAATCTAACCTGTCCAACTCTTGTTAAATTTGAATTTAAAACCCGAAGAAGAATTAAAAACTCACGATCGCGTGATATATTCCAGGGGGCAAGAAAGCTGTGAGGTGTATATTGCTCTATTTACTAGAATTGTTTCCTATCTTGTGAAGATAGTAAACAGGATAAGTGATATTAGTGACAGAATTTGGCGTGTGCGTGCCTCAAATACCGCAACTGCGCAACTCTGGTGAGTTTTAAGCTATTCTGAATTACCAATAAATTGCCACGGTTTTGTATCACACACAAAAAGCATCACTCTGGCTTTATTTTCAGCGAGAAGATTCTTCCGTTTGTGTGGTTTCTGTACTGTAATAAAACATTGGAGCTAGTAAACGATTAGCTATTTGGTGCTACATTTCATGCGCTCCGTTTGCTTCCTTCGGTTTCTATTACTTGGCTCCTTTGTGAATGTTCCGTAATGTTTCCTCCATACAAAAAGCATCACAATTCTCTAAAGAAGATTTTAGTGCAAGTAAACTGTTTCCAACTTAATGGATGGAATTCGAGAGATTAGATATTAAGCTCCTGTGAAAGTACAAGTGGGGTAGATTTACGGCGATCATCCATGCACTTCACAAATGCTGTCTTTAACCATAAAGGAGAGCTATGAAGAGTTTCTGTAACATGTACTTGCGAAAAAGTACCGGTGAAGTACTAAAATCAGGTACGATTCACAACACTGCAACGTATCTGTCCTGATATGGGTTATGGAATGAAGAAACTCTCATTCCTCTTCCTGAACCAAACAAAGAGGAAGGATGACAACGTGGCCTACTGATTAACTACGCTACATGATTTTCAACCCAAACTGAGTTATATAATTTCAAAGTTTAACTGAGCAGAGTGGTTGGTTAGGCGTTAGCCTCCCATGTAAAAAGGTGCAGGATGAAATCTCCGCACAGTCTACTAAAATAATACCAATGTTAATGATTTTAATTCCTAATAACCACATTTACGGTTTTCGGAGGCGCCGAGGTGCCAGAATTTTATATCTATGAATTCTCTTAGGTACGGGTGTATCTCTCGACGCGAGGTTGGCATGTTTGAGCACCTACAAATACCAGTGAACCAGGCCAGGTTGGAGCCCGCAAACTTGATCTCAGAAAGCCAGAGTGTTCTACTATCTGAGCCACTTACCCTGGCAGCCCATACGGTTTTCATTTTCATACAAGGGGTTAATATCAGTAGATTCACCGGTACGTTTGAGGCCAACATTCCGGCACCTCGGCTACTCCTACGACCTTTAATAGTTAAATGGACCTTAAACACAAATTTTTACTTCATCATCCATTGTTAGAGAAAACTTTAGAGGAATTTAAGGCAAAGTGTTAGCGTAACTATCTCTTTACTTTTATAAATTGAGTCAACGCTTTAGTTAAGTTTTATCACTTAGCCGATATCGATTCTTTTGCATGTAATTTCGGTTCGAAGAAACGGCAGTAAAATTTTTGTCACGAAAATAATTGAGTTATAGATGATTTAAGTAGATAAATATTCGGAGATGAAAGATTGGGAAATATGACCGGATTGTGGACCCAAATACCAGTCTTGCCATCTCGGAAAGGTTGTGTTAACTGATTTTGCTTGGATGGAACACATATAGTGAATCACTCCGTAGTTAAACATGTTTATGTTGGATAATAAGAATAAGAATAACAATGAGGATAAATATTTTATTTATTTACACTCGAACAGAGAGAAAAGAAGCCCTTTTAACACATATTATTATTATTATTATTATTATTATTATTATTAAAAATAAAATAATAATAATAATAATGGTGTGGCGAACAGTACTCAAGAAGACCCCTTAGAACTTCTCAACTTCGACGACATCACAGGGTGGCTCGCGTTCGATGCCCTAGTGCACCTCGGGCTTGGACACGAGATCAGTGGTACACAACGTTGTTCACTGATGAAGTGCGAATTGGTTTACATTCTAATTAAAACTCTTTGCGCGTATAGAAAGTAAGAGGAGAAACTAACGATGAATTATTCTCAGCAGAACGTCACCATCAGCTTGGAGGTTGAACACTATTCTGGTCAGGTATCATGTTCTGCCGCCATACACCACTGATTCACATTCAAGGAAAGATGACGGCCGCACTGCACGGACACAACATTGTCCGACCCACATTAACTCATTTTACTGAGACTGAAATCGGTGTACTCTACAGGACGATACCGCTCGTCCACATCGTGTAGCAGAGGGACGTGTGCCGCTCAGAATGGACTGGCCTGCGCCTTCCCCGGACATGAGCTTCACAGAGCATACGTGGAACTTTCTTAAAAGAGCAATTTTAGGAAGTGCTCAGTGATTGGTACTGAGCATACCCCATCGTATTCAAGCGTGCTTCACAGTTCGTAGAGGACCAACACGTTATTGTGTGATGTGATTGCATTGAAAACCGACTTTAATTTTCGATGTTCGAACTGAGGAGGTTCCTTCATTTGTTTGGTTTCATGATATACTAAGCGTTTTTCTTTTCATATTGGGTGCAAAGTTACCGAGAAGTGTACGTTTTCGTTGTACTTGTTGTTCTGAGTTTCACATTAAATAATATGTTTACGGTTCCTCCTCAACACAACAGAATTTGTTATGTACGTAACTTTTTCTGATGACTGGTACAGTATAGAGTATATTAAACTTCTGTACCTTAAATAAGGCCACGGCCACTTCCTTCCCACTTCTAGCCCTTTGCTGTCCCATCGTCACCATAAAACCTAACTTTGTCGATGTGACGTAAAGCAAATTGCAACGAATTAAACTTATGTTGACGAATGTATTCACATCTAGAACCGGAATATTTCAGAACTTGAAAGTAGCTAATATCCCGTTCAGTGTCATAAAGGCCCCTTTAAACAACAATCATCGTCATCATCATCATCATCATCATCATCATCATCATCATCAGTGTCCTAAAATAATAATTTGTAAATTCGAATGTAAGACCAGCTATTGAAAGTTATCGAATCTCGGGATTGAACCATTAAACGTAGAACGTAGAACAAGGCTTAGTGCACTTGATTGTGAAGGTGGGCATGCCTTAATTTTTCTGGGACTAGAACTGGCCAGATATCTGATACCATCTCGTGAAATATGCTATAAGTGTAGACTGAGCGGAAATGGAGCATGACAATGAACTCATGTTCCTATAGTGGACAGTTCTCTAGCACGAAGGCGTCCCTTCAGTCTCAGCACGTTCATTTGTCACATGCAAGTCACGTTATATTTTAACTAAGAAAGTTGGAGTGGTGGAGCATTTCGTTTGTCAGGACGAACTACATCTAACTAGTTGATACTCAGATCAGAGACCTGCTTCCGTTGTTACTCGATTGTTCCGGGGTTATACCACAGACGGCCAACGGAAGGACATTTTAAAATGAAGAAACAAAATAAATTAACGAAGCATACTAACACAACTAGATAAAACATAAAATTAGTGGGTAATAAAAAACTTGAACTTCTCTGGTCACTCCAACAAGCATGAAAGAAATGTCCTCATGAGATTGCATAGAAATAATTAGTTATTGGATGATGTTTATGTTGGTAATAATAATAATAATAATGATAATAATTTCGCGTGGTCATTATTAACCTAGTGCAAACCCTTGTAAATCAGACCTTCCGATGAGAGCGGATGGCGTCTTCTGTGTATTTGAAACTGCATATTAGTATGGTTGGTGAAACCATGTGAGTGGGGGCATGAGTTGCAGGAAGGTTCAGGACAGCACAAACGCACAGTTCCAGAGCCAATGGATTTAACTGTTTACATCGTACGATCCGACCGGAAATTAAACCCGGGATCTTAGACCCGAAGGCCAAAACACTGATCAGTCACCTACGGGGCCGGACATGATGACGACGACGAAGATGATGATGATGAAGATGACGATAATGATATTTGTTTAACATCCGTTCTATCTACTAATGATGTTAACAGACGTCGTGATATGGAAATTTTGTTCTGAAGGAGTTCCTGGACGCGAAGAAAGCTAACACCAAAAGTTGTTGCATTTAAATTCCCTCAAATGTTTTTTTTTTAATTGTTCTATATGCATATCCAGTTAAAAGTAATTATGGCCAAGCATCCACCAAACCTCGGATAACACAGGCAATTCAAAAATTAACCTCTGTACGGTACAAGGTAAAGTAATAATAATAATAATAATAATAATAATAATAATAATAATAATAATAATAATAATAATAATAATATAATATTATATTATATTATATTATAATATAATTATATTATTATTATTATTATATTATATTATTATATTATCATCATCATCTGTTTACCCTCCAGGTTCGGTTTTTCCCTCGGACTTAGCGAGGGATCCCACCTCTACCGCCTCAAGGGCAGTGTCCTGGAGCTTCAGACTCTTGGTCGGGGGATACAACTGGGGAGTATGACCAGTACGTCGCCCAGGCGGCCTCTCCTGCTATGCTGAACAGGGGCCTTGTGGAGGGATGGGAAGATTGGAAGGGATAGGCAAGGAAGAGGGAAGGAAGCGGCCGTGGCCTTAAGTGAGGTACCATCCCGGCATTCGCCCGGAGGAGAAGTGGGAAACCACGGAAAACCACTTCCAGGATGGCTGAGGTGGGAATCGAACCCACCTCTACTCAGTTGACCTCCCGAGGCTGAGTGGACCCCGTTCCAGCCCTCGTACCACTTTTCAAATTTCGTGGCAGAGCCGGGAATCGAACCCGGACCTCCGGGGGTGGCAGCTAATCACGCTAACCACTACACCACGGAGGCGGTTATTATATTATTATTATTATTATTATTATTATTATTATTATTATTATTATTATTATTATTATTATTATTATTATTATTATTATTATGTTCGCCTCCGTAGAATACCGGTTAGTGTTATTAGCTGCCGTCCTCGGGGGCCCGGGTTAGATTCCCGGTACTGCCATAATTTTGAGAATGGCAGCAGGGCTGTTATGTGATTGAAATGGTACATGCAGCTCACCTCCATTGGGGGTGTGCCTGAAAAGAGCTGCATCAACTTGGGATGATGATACGAGTTTATTTTATAATAATAATAAAAATAAGGAAACTGGTAGGAATTACACCTGCAGATGTCCGGAACAGGAAAATAATCAGATGAAAAATTCACAAATGGTAAGCTGACCATGAGAAAAGACCAAAGAAGAAGACTGGCACAACCTATTCTGAAGACCAAAAGGAAGCCCACAGTAAAAGGATGAAAGAAATATGGGCACAAAGGAAGGCAGATGCACGTCGCTAAATACTTTGCTTAGTCTTAATGGGCTTATCTGCATATATTAATAATAATAATAATAATAATAATAGTAATAATAATAATAATAATAATGGCAAAGTGAAGGCATATCAAAATTAGTAATCGTGAATATATTGAAGCCTATCGCATAATTTTTAATTTTAAGAATAACTGGTAGTTTCTTCATTAAACTAGAATGACATGTTTCGTTGTAGAAAAAACATCACCTGATTCTATCAAGACACACGCTTTCCTTATTCTTTTAAATATAACTTAAGAAATTATTAAAGTTATTGAGAAGCGTAAAACCGGTTGTGACAATGCCTGTGTCCACTCTTCCAATAATGGTTGAAGGACGAACCTACTACGCTGGCGTCGCAGGGGGAGAGGTGATACACCCACGTGGCGCGTCCCAGGTGACGGATAGGGATTTCATAACCGGCTTGCCGGCGGACTTGACCGAAATAAAATAGCTCTCGCGGACCAAACACAAAACCGTCTGTGGGTGGGGGACACAGACGAAGAATATAGGCTACCCGCGGTATCCCCTGCCTGACGTACGAAGCGACTAAAAGGGGCGACCAAGGGATGAAAAAAAATTTGAACCATGAGACTACCTCTAATTAGTACCACCACGCCGAAACTTGCCGTAATTTTCTTTTCCGGCGATAAAGATATTGATCCAGACTTTGGTATTTCCTGTTCTGTATTACTAGTGCTTTCATTTAGAGTGATATCTCAGGGAAATACAATACGAGGCTCTAGCGTGTACAGAATACTTATGTGCGCATCGTCTTCAACATTCGTAAAGATTATAATGTAATTTCTCTCTTAATGTCCGTAACGTGGTTCAAACTCAGGGATAGACGATCATGTTCACCTGCATGCTCGCTGAAATTTGGCCGCGTCTATTGAGGTTCATAATTAACACCCTCCGATTCTCAACAGAGAGCGATAACATGGAGACATCTCATTTTTCTCAAACAATGTTCTTTACACATCTAGGCATCTTATGATACCTACTGGTAGCATGAAAATATGCCCTACACAAACATTTTTGCTATTGGCTTTACGTCGCACCGACACAGATGGGTCTTATGGCGACGATGGGATAGGTAGGGCCTAGGAGTTGGAAGGAAGCGGCCGTGGCCTTAATTAAGGTACAGTCCCAGCATTTGCCTGGTGTGAAAATGGGAAACCACGGAAAACCATTTTCAGGGCTGCCGATAGTGGGATTCGAACCTACTATCTCCCGGATGCAAGCTCACAGCCGCGCGCCTCTACGCGCACGGCCAACTCGCCCGGTCCTACACAAACACATGCCTACTTTTTTATATTCAGAATTGGCTACAACGGTACATTCTGTGAGATATGCAGTTGTACCATCAGAAAATATCCTTCAATCACCTAAGCGCAGAGTGCATAACTCAAAACATGAAGTAAATTGAGTTACGTAGCTGTAGTACTAAGGTGACGATATAAAGAAAGTACATCATTAGTGTAAACAAATTAAAGAGTTTGTAAATAAAGGTTATAGGTCTCTTCATATGGTTATGAGAGGATGCAGGGATTGCAGTAAGGGTGTAGCCTAAATGAGAGGAAGTATACGCATCCGGTAAGACCCTAATTAGAGTATTGTAGCAGTCTATAGGACCCACATCGGAATATTACTTGATAAGAAAACTGGAAAAGATCAGAGAAAAGCAAGGTCCCATACGCACTGACGCGCAGATTCACTACAAAAGACCAACAAAAGGCATCTCCAGACGCCACGCGCGAAAAAAAAATTCATCTTGAAACCCCTGCGGAGATCTGGAACAGGACCTCGACCTCAAGCACACTCAAGCATAACTAAAGCAAATGAATGTATACTCATCTGTCACTATCCAAGATTACATAAGAGGAATATTATTTTATTAAAGACTAGGTGAACAACGTTCTTACCCTTACTAAGAATATGCACTTAATTAGTATCTTGTAATTACCGAGCGAGCACAGATAAGTTGGAGACTATGTTCCGTAATCTACTTATGAATCTCGTTGCCAAATGTGTAGCCGTTTGTCAATGAAGTTCCAGCACAAGAGAGAGTAAATTGCTCCCACATCTCACTAATTACCAAAGGTGTGCAGCCCACTCATATCTAATTAGCCTTGTCTGCTCGTGTGCAGTGACCTAAAACGTCAGCCTTTTGCTATCATTTGCCTTGCTTGACCTCAGCTCATCACCAAGCTACGAGCACTGGAGAATGTGAGCGCTTTTTTAAGGCACCAGTCAATCGAGTACAGGTGGTAACTTGTCTAGCAAATGTAAAGGACAGGCTGGATATTCCCACTATTTGACCGGAGTAAATGTACGGTATTATCATCAAGTCTTAATTGATTACCGTCGAGTGCTATGAAGGGAGAGTGAGATACGGTGTATGGAGTACTAGCAAGATAGCCGTGCTTCGCTACGGTATTATACTGAAATTTATAATCGAATGCTTAACGTTTTATATATAATCCGCCTGAATTCGTGATCTGACTCGTTTTCTGATAGAATCCGCCGAAATTCGCGATCTCACCAGTTTTCCGAGAGATTACGGCAAAGTTCCTCACATTTTCCAATCATTATTTCCAGCAATCGATTTCGTACCTCCCGGGCTAGGTCCAGGTATTACACCCGGCCAGTTGGGTCCCTAAACCGTTCCCATCTTTTCCTATAAGACTTTTTAATATGGATCAAATCCTTGAGGAGATCCGGCGTGGTGTCGTCTTGGGTGCCCTGGCGGTACTGAACCCGCGGCCTGACTGCAATCTTAATCATTACCCGTCCAGGACCCGATTTCAGCGCGGTCTGCACATTTTGAAGACGGTCCAGAACATAATTATTATTATTATTATTATTATTATTATTATTATTATTATTATTATTATTATTATTATTATTATTATTATTATTATTATTATTATTATTATTATTATTATTGATGTTCTGGATCCCACAGCAAGTTTCACGACCGCTACTTGGCGGTAAATTACATCTGCTACCATGGTCATTGCTGACAATGTGACCAGCAGCATTGTCGCGTGTAGATAAGTGCGCGGGATTTCTGGCGATACGAATGACATACTTCCGTGCATTATTGACCTTATTATAGAGGTGAACAATTCCACAGTAAATCTCATTCCTATCGTTTATTTCAAATGTGTTTATTTTCTTTTTATATGCCAGGAGAATCTACTGTGATCGAAGAACGTTCTCCAAAGGAATAGATGGCTCTTGAAAACGAACCCAGGAAATATTAAAAATGATCGGATTATGATAAGAATAAGTACATTGAAAATCCACAGCCTGTTTCCAGTCATTCAACCGGGTCAGAAATGAAATGAATAAAGCCCCCATCTAGTGGCGAGGATAGGAATTGTGCCGGCTGCCGAAGCCTGTCGCACTCCTCTGGGGCTACGATTAATGAAAGACAAATGAAATGAAATTGAAGAGTGTTGCTGAAATGAATGATGACGGGGAAAACCGGAGTACTCGGAGAAAAACCTGTCCCGCCTCCGTTTTGACCAGCACAAATCCCACATGGAGTGACCGGGATTTGAACCACGGAATCCAGCGGTGAGAGGCCGGCTCGCTGCCGCCCGAGCCACGGAGGATCCTTATAAGTACATTATGATCAGTAAAATCAATTGGTCTCACCTCCTTTTACACCCCACCGCCGTTAAGTAGATTTACCCCCCCCCCCCCCGCAAAAAAGAAGGCGTGTCTCTTTATGTTTAAAGGAGATTCCAAATACCAACGTTCACGTCTGTTACTTTCAGTTTTGATATATAAGTATCCCCATAAAAATAATTCACATTTTTTACTTCCTTTCGCACTCCCCCCCCCCCCCCCCACCACCTAAGTGAATTTTCCGGAAAAAAATAATTGTTTATAGTAAAGGATCATCTACATACCAATTATCACGACTCTAACATCTTCAGTTTTTGAAATACGTGTCCTCACGAAAGGAATTCAACTCCTTTTCACTCTCGCCCACCAAGAGATTTCCCCACCACCAGCACCAAAACGCGTTTTTTTTTTTTTTTTTTTTTGTTTATAAAGGAGATCTAAATACCAATTTTCACGTCTATAACAATTTTAGTTTTTATTAGATGTAAGTATAATCATTCAATTAATTCAATGAATTATTCAATTCTTTCACCTCCCCCCTCCCCCACTCCCCCCTCCTCCTTCATTGTATTTTCCGAGAATACGTGTTTCTTTACTTTTAAATCAGATTTCAAATACCGAATATCACGTCTGTAACGTCTTCAGTTTTTGAGATACCAGTTTCATAATTAAAAGAATTCAACCCCATTTTCACTCACTTTTACGCTCAATCCAATGTTTTTTCCGAAAACTAAAAACGTCTCTTTATTTTCAATAGAGATAAAAAATACAATTTTTCACTTCTGTAACATGTTAAATTTTTGAGATATGCTGTAGAAAATCTCATTAAAAAATTTCACCCTCTTTTTGTTCCCCTTAAGTGGAGTTTCCATAAACAAATCACCTATGTTTCTTTACTTTAACAGCTGATTCCAAATGCCAGTTTTTACGTCTGTAACATTTTACGTTTCTAAGATATACTGTAGATATAGTCTTTCTAAAAATTCACCCCAATTTGTCACTCCTGTTTAACCCCCATTAATTGGATTTTCCAGAACCAAAGAAAAATACGTGTGTCTATATTTTTAAAGGAGATCCCATATACCAATTTTCAGGTCTGTAATATGTTCAATTTATGAGATATAAGAATCCTCATTAAAGGTATTCAACCCTTTATTCACACTTTTTCACCCCTCCTATTGGGATTTACAGAAAACAAAAAATACGTATTCCTTTATTTTGAAAGGAGACTCTAAATATCAATTTTTACATCTGCAAACTTTTAAAGTTTTGAGATATAGATACACTCATGTTGAAATCCACCCCCTTCACACCCCCACTATTTAAATTTTCCAAAATCAAAAAATACATCTTCCTTCATTCTTAAAGGAGATCCCAAATATCAATTTTCAGGTCTGTAATACCTTCAGCTCCTGAGATATAAGTATCCACATTAAAGGCATTCAACCCTTTTTCACCCCTTTCCACCCCTCCTATTGGGATTTTCCAAAAACAATAAAATACGTGTTTCTTTGATTTTAAAGGAGATTATAAATTCCAAATTTTACATCTGTAAACTTTTTAAATTTGAGATATAGATACACTAATTTAAAAATCCACTATCTTCAACCCCGCCACCATTTGGATTTTCCAAAAACAAAAAATGAAATTTTTAAAGGAGATCCCAAATACCTTTTTTCGGGTCTATAATATCTTCAGTTTCTGAGATATAAGTATCCTCATGGGTTAGAACCCACTATCTCCCGAATGTAAACTGGTAATTACGTGACCAAAACGCGCAACCCTTTCTTCGGTGCACAAAGAGTATGAAGACAAGTTTGATAAGAACAGCCAAACCCATCCACTTATTGCATTTACATTAATTACGTAAGAAAAGTAAATAATTGGTTCGAAGCAATGTTCTTGTTAGTTTTGTCGTTACCGCGTTTTGTTGGCTGATTTACGGCGCACTGACACAGACAGGCCCTCCTGCTGACAATGGGACAAGAATGGGCTAGTATTGAGAAAGAAGCAAACGTGGCCTTGATGTACAACCCCAGCATTTGCGTGGTGTGTAAATGAGGAACTACAGAAAACTACTTTCATAGCTGCCGGCCGTGGATGTTGAACCCACTATCCCGAATGCAAGTTCACCACTACGTAACTAAACCGCGTAGCCAACTCACTCGGTCATTACCTTTATAAAAGACCATGTAAATTTTAGGGTGATGTCGCCTCTAAACTTAAGTTGATGTGAATTCGTTCTACTTGACACTATTGATTCCCGCTGCTTATAAATTTCCATAATAATAATAATTGTTACCGCGTTTTAGCGGTAGTCAGAGGTGAAAGAAGGTGCGGGGTGGTGAACAGGTCTCAAGCTACTACAGTAAAATTGTTTGAAAATTTAACAAGGTTATATTTTCTTTTCAAAATTCAGAAATAACAAGAATGGCAGGTACGGAGTAGCAAGGCAACAAAGTACAATTACAGTATTTACAGGATTTGGGCTTCGAGCCCTGAAAACACAATTCTTGAGCAACTAGCCCAACTTTACGATATACAAATTTCAACAACGGGGCAGAAGACCCCAATCAAACCCTGGAGCACTTGCTCCAAATTACACAGTAAAGCCTCCTCGAGGCATACAACACTCAGTTTTCGAAAAGAGCCACTCGCTCTCAACTTTAAGCCTATCAAAGGCCACACCAAACTCCACCTTCAAGTTGTCCTCTACGGACCTAGACACAGGGGTAAAATACCCAACCTACTGAGGCCTATTAAATAAAAAAAGGAAAATTACATGGCCTCTAAAATAACAATTTGGGAGGAGGCGATCTGCTCTCCTAATACATTCGTTTAAAACCTGATCGGGCTCTAGGCCGCTAATGCAAGGGCTAATCCCATACTACAGAGGTTGCTTAGAGAAGACCAATTTACATTACATTAACGAAGAATCGGTTAAGAAAAATAAGTTCACCTCAAAACAATATGATTGGGAGCTCGAGAGGGTTAAGCACTCTCTATCCCGATATGCAGTTTAAAAGATGGAATAGATACAAGTTTCTTTACATTTTAAGGAAGGTTATATAATGGAAAAACTTCGGACCCGCCCCGAGAGTTAAACTGCTGAGCAAGCAAGAAAAGAAGTAATTAATCGGCCATTACCTGGTTGTTGACCGCCGCCGAAGAAAGAGGCGCTTCCCGCCCCCTGCTAGGTACTTTACACACTGAAAGATGGAACAGAAGTGGCGCAGAGACCCAAAAATCAGCAGTTTATATGCTCTCGCGGAAGGTTCGAGGCGTTAGGGGAAAGAAAACACCCTCCCACAATCACTTTATTGGTGGATAAATAAAACCCCTACACAATATGAAGAAGAAACACATTATTGGTGGAAAATTAATTGAAGAAATTCGGGATTGGCTACATTCAAAACAAGGGGAAAGGAAGGGTTAATATTGCCAACTTAAACAATGACTGAAAGAAATTTAGCAAGGAACAAACTTTTGAAATTAAATTTTCTCCAAAAAACAGTTCTTTCACTCCGCACTAGGGTGCACTATTGTTGATCTTCAGTAGTGTCCTCTAGAAGAGAAAGTTCACACTTCTTACTACAAGCAAAACAAAATACGTCGAAAATGACACAGTTCAAAAACTCCAAAATTTCCAGGTAGTGACATCTTCTGAGAAAGTAGAAAATTAATACGGTCAATAAAGTTCAGACTTCCTCCAGCAGAGGAGTTTCGACTGGCGCAAATTTTAAATAAGCGGCGTGGAGGTGTACCGCCCGGTACAATAATAATAATAATAATAATAATAATAATAATAATAATAATAATAATAATAATAATAATAATAATATTAATAATAATAATATGGGTTTCAGGTCGTACTGCCTGTTTTCTATGATTTTTGGGTTGTCGACGTACCATACTTTACGCACATAAGAGTTCTATTATGAATTGATTGCACACAAAACCGGCATAGTTGAATGCCTTAAACAACCAATGTATTGAACCGTAATCGAATCCACCGAAATAGCGTCGAAAAGACAGGGCCCTACCGCCTGAGCTAGTAATTAATTAATTTTATTTGCTTTACGTCTCACTAACTACGTTAACGGCCTTCGGAGACGCCGAGGTGCAGGAATTGAGTCCCGCAGGTGCCTGAGCTAGTTAGCGAGGCCAGAAATATTAAGAACTTCTCACTTACTGACATCGCTGCCCCTTCTTTAGCGCTTGAAAATATAAACGTACTTTCATCTGAATGACCAAGGTCATTAGCGAAAAGAAACTTTCACAATTCATGCGCATCATTTCAAGAAATGCAAGCTCGTAATTTGTGACTAAAGTTTGTGATAATAGCCATCAGAAGTCAGTTTAATGTGGAATCCGAACAAGAGGGACACCACACAAATACGTCTGTGTCGTGTAGCTTGATCTACTGACACTTGAAAAATTCTTGCGAAAGTAAATTACGTCACCAGGACTTTTCAGAAAACCGTATAGGTAGTTAGTGGCACGTAAACCCAATAACATGGTTTATCACTTCCCATTTCAAAAATTCACATGGATGAGTCTGGATTTGAACTACGGTCACCTTGCTGAGAAGCCAGTGACGACGTTACCTACTTCAACGTCGGGAAAATTCAATATGTTTGAAATCACTGAATGCGCCACACAATGTCTAGTTCTTACGCACGATGGTTGATTTCCTCACAATGAGATTGACAGTGAATGTTGCCATTTAAGGCGGAAACACACTGCTGTCACTTCACGTGAACTATCTCTGAGCTGAGTCAGCGTGGAGGGGAGGTTCATGCTGTCACTGCATGCGGCGTGAAGACAGGAAACACACTGTCCTCACATTCACACATCACAGTATACTTCGACCGATGACAAACTACCATAGTACATCCAATTCATCGGATTCTGATCTTTTAATTCCCTGTGATGTTTGTTTTGCCATGAGTACTGTCCGTCGCAAACGACTGTGGGTGCATGAAAGTAATTTGCGGTGAATACCACAATTTATTAAGGGAGCTAAATGGGCATCCAGAAAAATTTCAGATATACTTCAGGCTGATAAAAAAATGAATTCAACTACTTACATAATCTCATCAAGGATGAAACTGTTGGCCGAAGTACGCTCTGCATTTGCAATATATTCGGAGGAATCCTACACAAGCATTTCAGTATGGGAAAATTTCAAAAATAATTCGACTCATTTGAGGGCTCTGTGCCATGGCAATTACCAACAGTTCGTCATGGAAGAATACATTGAACAAAGAAGAAATTAACTGGATATCTTATTCTTTTTTTTTTTTTGCTATTTGCTTTACGTCGCACCGACACAAATAGGTCTTATGGCGACGATGGGACAGGGAAGGACTAGGAGTGGTAAGGAAACGGCCGTGGCCTTAATTAAGGTACAGCCCCAGCATTTGCCTGGTGTGAAAATGGGAAACAACGAAAAACCATCTTCAGGGCTGCCCACAGTGGAGTTCGAACCCACTATCTCCCGGATGCGAACTCACAGCTGCGCGACTCTAACCGCACGGCCAACTCGCTCGCTGATCTCTAATTCAACAGGATAATTTGTATTTGTAATTTGTGCAGGACTTAATTTATTATTATTATTATTATTATTATTATTATTATTATTATTATTATTATTATTATTATTATTACTAGCAAGATACCCGTGCTTCGCTACGGTATTATACTGAAATTTATAATTGAATGCTTATTGTCTTAGATATATAATCCGCCGAAATTCCTTATCTGACTCTTTTTCTGCGAGAATCCACCAAAATTCCCGATCTGACTCGTTTTCTATTAGATTACGGCACGTTTCCTCCCATTTTTCAATCTTCCTTTCCAGCAATCGATTTTGTACTTCCCGGGCTAGGCTCAGGAATTCCTCCCGGTCAGTTGGGTCAGTAAATCTTTGCCATCTTTTCCTATAACTTTTTTAATATGGATAGAATCCTTCAGGAGATCTGGCGTGGTGTCATATTGGGTGCCTTGGCGGCACTGAACACCCGGCCGGTCTGCATTCTTAGTCATTACCCGTCCAGGAGCCGTTTCCAGCGCGGTCCGCACATTTGACGACGGTCCGGAATATTATTATTATTATTATTATTATTATTATTATTAGTTGCTGGAATGGCTGATGACAGGGAAAACCGGAGTATCCGGAGAAAAACCTGTCCCGCCTCCGTTTTGTCCAGCACGAATGCCACATGGAGTGACCGGGATTTGAACCACGGAACCCAGCTGTGAGAGGCCGGCGCGCTGCCGCCTGAGCAACGGAGGATGCTTATAAGTACATTAATAACAGTAAAATCAATTGGTCTCACCTCCTTCTACACCCCACCGCCGTTAAGTTTATTTACCGCCACCCGCCCCCACCAAAAAAAATTAAAAGAATGCTTGTTTCTTTATGTTTAAGGGAGATTCCAAACACCAATGTTCACGTCTATTACCTTCAGTTTTGAGATATAAGTATCCCCATAAAAATAATTCACTTTTTTCACTTCATTTCACAATAATCCCCCCCCCTCCTTAAGTGAATTTTCCCGCAAATAATACTTGTTTCTTTAATAGTAAAGGATCTTCTAAATACCAATTATCACGACTCTAACTTCTTCAGTTTTCGATTTATGTGTCCTCATGAAAGGAATTCAACTCCTTTACACTCCCGCCCTCCAAGATGGTTTCCCCACCAAAACGCTTTCTTCTTTGTTTTTAAAGGAGGTCCAAATAAGAATTTTCACGTCTGTAACAACTTTAGTTTTTATTAGATGTATGTATTCTCAAACAATTCAGTCAATTAATTTTTCAATTCTTTACCCCCTCCCCCCCCCCCTTCATTGGATTTCCCGAGAATACGTGTTTCTTTACTTTTAAAGCAGATTCCAAATATCAAATTTCACGTCTGTAACATATTCATTTTTGAGATATCAGTAGCCTAATTAAAAGAATTCAACACCATTTTCAGTCACTTTTACCCCTCCCCTCCACCCAAGTGGTATTTCCGAAAACTAAAAGTACACGTTTCTTTATGTTTAATAGAGATAAAGAATACCATTTTTCACTTCTGTAACATATTAAGTTTTTTTAGATATACTGTAAACATTCTCATTTTAAAATTTCACCCCTTTTGAGTTCCCCTTAAGTGGAGTTTCCAAAAACAAATCACCTATATTTCTTTACATTTACAGGAGATTTACACCCACTCTTTACGTCTGTAACATTTTACGTTTCCAAGATATTCTGTAGATATAGTCTTTCAAAAAATTCACCCCAATTTGTCACTCCTGTTTAACCGCCATTAATTGGCTTTTCCAAAAACTAAAAAATACGTGTTTCTTTATTTTTAAAGGAGATCCCATATGCAAATTATCAGTTCGGTATTATCTTTCGTTCCTGAGATATGTGTATCCTCAATTAAGGCATTCAACCCATTTTTCACCCTTTTACACCTCTCCAATTAGGATTTACAGAAAACCAAAAAATACGTGTTCCTTTATTTTTAGATGAGATTCTAACTACCAATTTTTACATCTGTAAATTTTAAAGTTTTAAGATGTAGACACACTCATTTTAAAAAATTCACCCCCCCTTTTCACCCCCCAATATTTGGATTTTCCAAAAACGAAAAAATACGTGTTTCTTTACTTTTAAAGTAGATCCAAAGTACCAATTTTCAGGTCTGTAATATCTTCAGGTTCTGAAATATAAGTAGCCTCATGAAAGGCATTCAACCCATTATTCACCCTTTTACACCCTTCCTATTGGGATTTTCCGAAAACAAAAGAATACGTGTTTCTTTATTTTTAAAGGAGATTCTAAATACCAATTTTACATCTATAAACTTTAAAAGTTTTGAGATATAGATATACTCATTTTAAAAAGTCACCCCCTTTTCACCCCCCCCCCCCATTAATTGGATTTTCCACAAAAAGAAAAATACGTGTTTCTTTACTTTTAAAGTAGATCCAAAGTACCAATTTTCAGGTCTGTAATATCTTCAGGTTCTGAAATATAAGTAGCCTCATGAAAGGCATTCAACCCATTATTCACCCTTTTACACCCTTCCTATTGGGATTTTCCGAAAACAAAAGAATACGTGTTTCTTTATTTTTAATGGAGATTCTAAATACCAATTTTTACATCTATAACCTTTAAAAGTTTTGAGATATAGATACAGTCATTTTAAAATATTACCCCCTTTTCACCCCCCTTAATTGGGTTTTCCAGAAAAACAAAAAATACGTGTTTCTTTATTTTTAAAAGAGATCCCAAACACCAATTTTCAGGTCTATAATATCTTCAGTTTCTGAGATATAAGTAGCCTCATTAAAGGCATTCAACCCATTTTTAACCCCTTTTCACTCCTCCTATTGCGATTTTCCGAAAACAAAGAAATACGTTTTTCTTTATTTTTAATGAAGATTCTAAATACCAATTTTTACATCTGCAAACTTAAAAATTTTGGTGATATAGATTCACTCATTTTAAAAATTCACCCCCTTTTCACCCTCGTATTAATTAGATTTTCCAAAAACAAAAAAAATACGTGTTTATTTATTTTTAAAAAAGATCAAAAGCACCAATTTTCAGGTCTGTAATATCTTCAGTTTCTGAGATATAAGTACTGGTGTCCTGATTAAAGGCATTCAACCCATTTCCCCCCATTTTTCACCCTTTTTCACCCCTCCTATTGGTATATTCTGAAAACAAAAAAATACGTGTTTCCTTATTTTTAAAGAAGATTCTAAATACCAATTTTTGCATCTGTAAACTTTTAAAGTTTTGAGATATAGATACACTCATTTTAAAATTTCACCCCCCTTTTCACCCCCTTAGCGAAGGAATATCCAAAAATCCTCTCTTTGCGAGCACCTACATCATAAAATGAATATATCCCCAAAATTTCATTTCTTTATGTCAAGTAGTTTTGGCTCGGCGATGATGAATCAGTCAGTCAGTCAGGACAAGTTACTTTATATATATATAGATTATTATGTACTGCTCCGTAGCTAAATGTTTAGCGTGCTGGCCTTTGGTCACAGGGGTCCCGGGTTTGATTCCCGGCAGGGTCGGGAATTTTAACCATCATTGGTTCATTTCATTGGCACGGGGGCTGGGTGTATGCGCCTTCATCATAATTTCATCCTCATCACGACGCGCAGGTAGCTACGGGTGTCAAATCAAAACACTTGCACCTGGCGAGCCGAACTTGTTCTCGGCCACTCCCAACACTAAAAGCCATACACCATTTCATTTATTATTATTATTATTATTATTATTATTATTATTATTATTATTATTATTATTATTATTGGGATAACAATCATAAGCACAATTGTGGACTGTTTTCAACAAATGAATCAATATAAAAACTAGTACGTGTGATCTAAATTCCTTTCCTATTTTGTACCATGCCTCGTGCCACATTTACTGATTTCTATAGTTAATCGAACCTATGTCATACAGATTCTCATGCACCCGCACCAATTCAATTAACATTCCTTCCATATCATAAAAGAAACTGCTTATATTCGCACTTCACGTCGCCAGATATGTGCAAGAGCAGAAAATTGTGCTCCGCGTGAAGAGCGCTGTCACCAGATTCTACGTCACAATGACGTCAGCCGACGTCAACAGCCGTGACATGAGTGCAGTGTGATCATTCTACATTTCATACAGTGTAGAAAAGGCATAGCACATCTTTCTTGACAGGTTCGATTGCGTCACGACACGCGCGAACTCACGTGAAGTGACAGCATTGTGTTTCCCCCTTTAGGGTGACACTTTGGAGGGTTTGCGGGCAGCAATTTGCAGGAATTTACCTAAACTCCCCTCAATAAGGCATCGTGTTGCTGCAGGACAAGGCAACGTGTGCCAAACAACTAGGAATACACGCCACTAGCATATCCACGTGAAAGTGAGAGTGCTGTGATCAACTTAGATGAGAGCCGTGGACCTGGAACTCATGTTGCCAACTTAAAAAGAGAATCTAAAATATGATATTTCGATTGTTATAGCGATTTACCCCTCTATTTGATTTCATACGATACTTCGGAATTAATCCAGACATTCTCTACAATAAAAACCTCGAAAGAATCTGAATACACGCATGTGCGGATGATTATGCCTAATGTTCTTATACGAAACCCAGACTGCAGACAAGGAGATCAGAGTACACTTGCTGTCCAACGTTGCATGATCGTTCTCCGTACGTGGAAACAACTATCTACTTAAATCCTCCGATCGAACTCAATTATCGATCGGTTGAAAGCTGCATTAAATACCGTGATGTGCGACATGGAGTAAACAAGTCCTATTACGATGAGAATATGTTAACGCTTCCGTCAGGGACTTATTCAGTGGATGATTTTCATGATTACATTGAAACTGTATTGAATATACAGTTTGGTGATGAGAAAGTTTGGTAAAAATTATAACAGGTTCTCTCTTACAGTAAGCAACATCACGCATACCGGGTGAGTCCACTTCACCTGACATTTTCTGTTGTTAGGTATCCCAACGAACGTCAGTGTTCTGATTGTCGATCCTCCTTTGCCGACTACTACACTACAGTTGCCTTTAAAGCACTTACTGCTTCATAACAGCAAAGACTGATGTTGACCTGTTGTGCTACTGCCCGGATACTCGTGTGAGGATTCTCCTGGAAATTGTCCAAAACCACCTCAGCAGTTTCACCGAGCGTAACTGGTGCCTCTCTAACAGAAACGGTTCGTGAAAGTAACGACCACGTATGCGACAGCTATTTGCACACGATCACACGGTTATGTAAAAAGTACGTGCCAATTATAAGCTTTCGATTGTGTATGAAATTAACGGTAAAAGCGATGTTATACTGATCGAAAACGTGAGTTTGTGAAGCAGGAAGTAAGTTTACACCAAGTACGCTTTCTTGATAACGACGAAACAACGGTAACCGTGGTACAATTGGCTAAGTATAGAAGTGCTGACGCATGTGCCGCCGGTAAGTGGGTTCGAATACCACGAATGCTGAAACTTTTAATTCACATGTTAAGCTTTGAGGATCAAATAGAAGGCCATTCGTGCCACATTCGACCAATATAATGCATTTTTAATGTGTACAGGTCTGACACGTGGTGTAGCCTAACAGTGCTGGTCATTTGTTCACTATGTATTCAACAGATGTGTATGTTGACATGTTCCTCATCTACGGTGAAACAAGGCAGAACGCATAGGAAGCACAGCGTCTCTGCCACGAAAGTTATTCACACTGACGAAAACCAATCGCAAATACGTTTAAGAGGGTGGAGGGACGTTTGCGTATAAATTCGCGAATCTCCCGAACACTTCCTTTTAGTGAGGCACCAGTTACGTCCGCTGAAGCCGCTGAGATGATTTTGGACACTTTCTGGCGGAATGGTCACACGAGTACATGGGCAGTAGCACAACAGGCCAACATCAGGCAGTCGCGTAGTGTACTGATCTTGTATTCCAGTTTGTTTCGTCCATATCACCTGCAGCTTCATCAAGAGCTTCACGGAAGTAATTTCGAAACTCGTGTTGTTTCTGTGCGCGTATGCTGACGCAGGTGGGGAATGATTCCGCGTTTGTATGTCATATTTTATTTTCAGACGAGTCACAATTTCATAATAATGGCTCTGTGGATCGTTATAATATGCAGTACTGGAGTGTTGAAAATCCCCACCGGGTAAGGAAGGCAGCATTTTAGGGATAATGGGGAATAAATATTTGATGTGGAATACTGGGTGATAGCTTAATTGGACGATATTACATTGAGGATCTTTTGACAGGAGACCGGTATCTACAGTTTCTTCAAGACCAACTACCATTACTGCTAGAGGATGTACCCCCAGGTGAGCGTGTAACCATGTGGTATTATCACGGTGGACCTCCCCGTCATTTGTCAGCAGATGTTTGCATCTGCATGATTGTTGCACACCCCGGTCAATGGATTGGAGAAGGAGGACCTGTCACCTGCCATGCTTAATCGCCCAATTTGATGCCATCGACTCCTTCATATGGGGCAGGGCAGAACGCACAGGAAGCACCGCTCCTCTACAGCGAACATTTTTCGCACAGACGACAACCAATCGCAAATACGTCTAAGAGGTAGGAGCAACGTTTGCATGTAACTTCGCGCCTTTTCCGAACAGTTCCTGGTGGGTAAATAAATTAATAACCCACGACGTGAAGGCATTCGGGTACATTGGTTTTGTGGATGATCATTGAAGTGCAAATGCGAATAAACTTATCAGGCTCAAGTGGGAGTAAAACTCACCTACCAAACGCAGTTGTATTAGCATCACCCCACTTAATCTATGACACCACGGCGACTCCAGCACCAAGTTTACCGGAAAGCCTACTATATGTAAAACTGCTTCCACTTCACAGATGAACACACGTTTTCTATCAATATGCCATCGCTTTTACCGTTCGTTTCACACCTTACTGAAAGCTTCTAATTAGCACGTACCGTTTACATAACCGTATGACAGTTTGATGCATTGTGTAAATAACTCTCACATAGGGTACATGTTTTTTCAAAGGTGATGCCGCAGTATGTGACTAAAGGCGATTGTTGTTCGGTGTACGGCAAAGGTGAATCAACCATCGCACCAACAGTGACGTTCGTTGGGATGCCTAACAAGAGAAACAGTCAGGCGCAGCTGACTCACCCTATATATGTGGCACCGAATCTTCTTTCGAGATTAAATTCAAATCACAACCTGATACTATTGGTTCGTTGCTCGTACTTTCGTGAAGAAAATTAACAACGAACCTACGACATGAATCTCATCAACCTATAACACTCTTCGATCACCTTCCTGTAACGAACACTTGTAAGATCATTACGCTTGTATAGTAATCAACAAAATTCGCACGTCTTGCACGGCTTTATTATTATGGTAGAAGGTGGTTATATCATTCGAGAGAAACCATCAGTATAGTTTTATTATCTTGTGACTGGGACACAAATTAGTGACATCACCCAGAGGTTTGTAAATAAACATGATCAAGTCATTAATTTAGATCTTTACACATACGTAGCTAAAAATCATCTTTTACCAGTATGAAACAAGTCTATAAAGTACGGTGTACTTCGGGGAAGGATACCAAATATTTGAGAGGAGTCATCAAGACTTAGGTTATACTCTACTACAAAAATTATGAAGAGATGATTCACATCATGAACACCATAGAAACTCAAGGAGGTGTAGAAATATGTGAGCTCCATTCTTATCATCGTTTTACGTTCTGACTCAATAACAATGATGAAATTCGCATAATTTTCAACCAGCAAGATGTATACAAGTCCGCCTCTGTGGTGTAGTGGTTAGGGTGATTATCTGCCACACCCGGAAATCCGGATTCGATTCTCGCCTCTGCCAAGAAATGTGAAAAGTGGTACGAGGGCTGGAACAGGGGCTACTGAGGTTGGGGTGGTCAACTGAGTATAGAGGGGATCAATTCCCTTCCCCAGCCATCCTCGAAGTGGTTTTCCGTGGTTCCCCACTTCTCCTCCAGGCAAATGACGAGGTGTTACCTATCATAAGGCCACGGCCGCTTCCTTCCATTTTCCTTGCCTATCCCTTGCAATCTTCCAATCCCCTCACAAGGTCTCAGCTCAGCTTAGCAGGTGAGACCACCTGGGCGAGGTACGGTTCCTCCTCCCCAGTTGTATCCTCCGACCCAAAGTCTCATGCTCCAGGGTACTGCACTTGAGGCTGTAGAGGTGGGATCCCTCGCTGAGTCCGAGGGAAATACCAACCATGGAGGATAAACTGACTAAGAAAGAAAGAAAGAAAACAGAAAGAAAAAGAAGAAACAGAGATGGCCGTATATAATCTACCTCATGAGGGCTACTTCTATATTGAAGGGCGCATAGATAAAGCAGGAGGAAGTGGCCCAAGCAAATCCCGAATAAACGACCATAGTCTATCCTTTCTCCTTTATAAGCTCGTTTTAAGTAAATAGTGTAGGGATACACAGGACCAAGGTTCTGCATTAAAAGTCTACTCTTCTTTTAGTGATGAATGAAGTAATCGCTAACAGATTGCAGGATGGTTTCAAAATTATACTGGCAACTGGATGCTTAATGACGATTGTACCTTTACAGGCATGTTGTCATTAGCAGCAATAGCTGTAAACTTGAAAATCACCCTTCCACGTATCTTCTGGAAGACTGTACATGTGACATTATCTCATCGAGAAAAACGTCGATTGCTCAAGATTGTAGGAAATGATACACCCTTACCTGTACGCTTTCGAAGGTGGGAGCTGCATGTGTATCCTGCGTTACCGGCAACAAATAACTATAGCTGGCCTGAAAAACATCGCTTTTAACCAACAATAACTCTGCAATTTTTTTTGTGGATTTCAAACGAATCGTAATTTCAACCATGAAAAGTTTAGTTCTCAGTTTGCTCTCTGCAAATTAAGAAATATTAGGATTACCCATTCTAAAACATGGACATTAAATTCATGGAAATTGCCAGCGCTATGAGATGCTTTGTAAATTTCATTCAGAAGAAAAAGGATAAAATGATCGCCCACTATTTTTTTCTGAAGAACTTAAAAGCAAAACACAGATTTTTGTTATCATGAAAAGACTATAAAAGAATCTCCGGTCTATATTCGTTTAGAAATTGATATATTTAAAATATTTCTGCTAACCAAACAAAGCCAAACCTCATGGGCAAAATTTCCGAAGAGCCTTCTACTACCAGACGACCAGTGCTCGGCCCGATGGCCTGCGTATTACGAGGTGTCGTGTGGCCAGCATTACGAATTCTCTTGGCCGTCATTCTTGGCTTTCTAAGACCGGGGATGCCATCCATCGCCAGATAGCTCTTCAATAGTAATCATGTAGGCTGATAATAATAATGTTATTTGTTTTACGTCCCACTAACTACTCTTTTATGGTTTTCGGAGACGCTATGTAGGCTGAGTGGACATTGAATCCATCCTCAAAACCAAGGATGAATCCCTGGCCTGATCGGGAATCGAACATGGAGCCTCCGGTTAAAAGGCAGGCAATCTACCCCTACACCGCGGGGCGGTAGTTTTTTACAATTGGCTTTATGTCGCACCGACACAGATAGGTTTTATGGCGACGATGGGATCGGAAAGGGCTAGAAGTGGGAAGGAAGCGGCCGTGGCCTTAATTGAGGTACAGTCCGACCATTTGCCTTGTGTGAAAAAGGGAAACCACGGAAAACTATTTTGAGGACTGCCGACAGTGGGGGTTCGAAACCACGACCTCCCGATTACTGAATACTGGCCACACTTCAGCGACTGCAGCTATCAAGCTCATAGATTACACCGTATGCCATAGCATTTGATTCCTTATTTACGAACTGGATTTCTATAAAGGTGGACTGCTTATGATGTATATTTCGTATGGGAAATTCTATCTTTCAACAGTCAGAAGATGTCATTAGAGGTAGACGCATGCAGACGTTGTCAACGACACTACAAGCACTAGGGTAAATGTGGGGATTATTTTGGTAAACAAGATGCAATGATAAAAGCTGTAGACAGTGCAAAAGTGAATTATTTTAAGGCTATGTTTTAATGCTGCATCCGAATTGTGTTAATAGATTAAGGTAAGTAAAACAATTTTGATTTATTTCGTGGTTACAACACGTCTATTGCTTTATCCACCACTCCTGATACCTGAATCAGTTCCACTTTTATCGATAAGAATATACCCCGCTATCCAAGTATAAATTTCTTGCATTGTGCAAGAGGTAAATATAATTTCATGCATACGTCGTAAAAGATTATGTTCTAGCTACAAGTCTCGGGAGTCTTCTTCTGATACTTCTTCTTCTCCTCCTACCGCATTTACCTCATACATGTCTCGGGAATATCATAAGTAAGCCTTAACCTCTTTTAGAAGGCAAGTAGCGAGAACAAGTCTTCGGACATGAGGGATTTCTGCTCCAGATAGACATAAAATTCAGTAAAAGAGTAAAATCGAGCGCGTGGTTGAGCGATTTGGGTCATGTAGCTGTCAGCTTGCATTCGGGATTTCCTGAAGTTGTTTTCCAGTAGTATCCCACTTTCAAACCAGGCAAGTAGTACGGCTATAGCTTAATTCGGACCACGGTCGATTCTTTCGCACTCCTAGTCCTTTCTTGACCCATAGTCGGAGCGACGTCAAGCTAACTTTAAAAAAGAAAAAAGAAAAAAGAAAAATAGAAGTACAGTGTATGCAAATACCAGCACATAAGAATACATATATCTGTCAAATGTAACTTACATTACTTGGCTTGAACCATGTAAGTGGGTTAGAAATAGAAATGTCCATAAAAGGACTGTATATCTGGAGAGTAGGAAGCGAAGGTTTTATTTTCTTAAATCGATCATATTTTTGTTACTACTGAAACTTTCCTAACTCTCTTACTAATTTTACAAACCTATAAAACTGCATTTAACTTGGAAAATATGAAATATCTGCATTTAAAATGGAAATTATGAAAATTAACCTTCATTAAATAAAATACACACTCGTCGGACCTTGTACTCACATTTACTTGTTACCTGCTTACTTACACATACGTTATTTGAAGGGCGCCAGCTGCCACTCAGTGCAGCAATAATAGAATGAGACTCTTGACTATCTCTAGGGTGTGGGGTAATAAGCTTACTTTTGACAACATACCATATAAGTTCTGGGAAAAGTAGATTGGCGTTCGGTTTCCCCATTAATTTTGAGGTTAAGATATTTCACTGTCATTGAAATAAAACTAAGAATTCGTTTGATAGAACAAAATATATTCTTTAAATAATATATATAAAAATAGTGAGTCTTGTTGCGATAAAACAGACGAGAATATGAAATTATGACATTGCAACTGAAAGAAACTAGGCATGAATTTGAATTCTTCTTGACCGGACATTTAACAATATATACGAAATATTTCCCTCACTGATTCACTTGACTGTACATTCAACACTTTGAGTGTAATTACGACGTAATCCTTTGATCTGGTGTTTACTGTAGATGTGTCACGCCTAACTTGGTGATACATCCTTGTGACTGCTTCTTCTCCATATCATCTGACTTCTTTGTAAGTCAATATGGTATTACCTCATGGCAGGTCCAGCGTAGCCCTCTCTGACTCCATGGTAAGCCCTTGCGTCCGTGTCTTCAACTAAGTGACCAACTAACTTTGGCCTCACTCTCTCAATGACCAATGATTAATGGCTCACTGAGTCTTCTCCATCTCTCGTTCACACTCGTTGACTGACCGACTGAGGCCTCTTCATCTAGTAGACTTCTTCACTGTTCAGCTTCCATTTAACTAATGACTGACGCTACAATATGCATCCACCTTTAATAGACGTTGGTTGACACAGCTACGCAATCTCCAGAAATAACAATGACATACTCCCACAACGCCTCAAACTGTTGCACGTACTAGTGAAATCCCCTGGGGCGGCCGACTCTCTGAGCGAATTGCCAAAAGCTCACGATGACGTAGCCATGACGTGGCAATGACTTAGCAGAATCGCCAGTAGTATAGCAATATAACAACGTCACATCCACATCTGATACATCGAAACTCTCACTGTACAGATATTTAATGTTAATCTACATATACGTATATATGCATACACTCAATTACTAATACGCAAGCGACAGGCATTGTATAATGGAATTGAATAATAATTATAACAAAATAATATTAATCTCACAGATAAAATAATAATACGGACATAATAATAATAATAATAATAATAATAATAATAATAATAATATCACAGATGCAATAATAATAATAAAATACAGATATTATCTTGTAACGGGATTTGAACCGTTACATTACTCATTGCCACTTCAAAAGAGAAATCTGGAATTAGGTTGTATTCTACTAGTCTGAAGGTATGTTCTTGCAGCCCTTCAAGGAAATTTCCAGGTTTAACCGCACCAGGGATTTTTTTGCAATAGGAAATCTCCATGAAATCTGAAACTGAAAAAAAGCTTGTGACTCGATTTGTTCTTATACTTTGCTGATTTGAAATCAAGAATTTCTTTTTTTCTGGGCTATGTATACCGTGAAAGACTTTTATAGCTAGAAGAGATAATTAACTCTGTGTAATTAAATGGCAAGTACACACTATCATTTATTTATTTATTTTTTGCACTTGTCTTCACAACACTGAAATCTCTGTCACTTGGTTGGTAGCTGTATCCTCTAATGGGAAAATATGTACAGATTTTATTAAAACTCCCTCACCTAACGGATTGGCCATGCGGTTAGGAGCACGCAGCTGTGAACTTGCATCCCGGAGATAGTGGGTTTGAACACCACTCTCGGCAGCCCTGAAGATGTTTTTCCGTGGTTTCCCATTTTCACACCAGGCAAATGATGGGGCAGTACCTTCATTGAGGCCACAGCCGCTTCCTTCCTACTCATAGCCCTTTCCTATCCCATCGTCGCCATGAGACCTATCTGTGTCGGTGCGACGTAACGTAACTATCAAAACTCCCTCTTGCTACGAATGCCAGCGTGAGCTAGTGACTTTTGTTCTGGCCGGCACAGCCATCGGACAAAGCAAATGAAATGCCTAGTGATGAAAGTGAGGATGAATGAATAAACTACATTGGGAACTGTTTTAACTGTTGTTTCATCGTACGCCATTTTTTAAATTATGGATATTGAACAAAGTGTAATGTGGCGCAAATAAAATGAGTCCTGAAGGGGATAAATGGAAACAAAAATTTTTGCATGTGTCAATTCAGATGCCGGAAACATCTTCACGTTCTCGGCAGATGTTTTTCACAAGGTCTGATTTCTTGTAAAACTTGTTGGCTCTTCTTCTGTGAACTATCTGCTCTGCTGGTGCCGCCTCACGCTTAGCGTTTTCATTTAAGCTTGTGCTTTTAATTTTAATATTTAACTGTTCGTAAATACAACTTCGGGTTGACCGAAATTTAAATTGAAATATTCAATGAATATTTTAGAATAACCAATATGATACGAATATTTCAATACAATTTCCACCTTATCTGCACAGATCCAGCTAAAAGTACTCTTCACTTGTGCAGTGCCTTTCATTAATTGGAAATCTGTTATTGTCGTCTTCAATTAATAACATCACCTTAGCCGGTATTGCATTGGCAGATCGCTATTTTCCGCGTATATCTCTGGGTGATTTATCGGTACTTAGCAGATCTCTTAGTCTTCGAAATCTGTAATCAGAGACACCAAAGACAGATAAATATGCCGCCTTACTTACTTGAAGGTGATCAACACAGCTGGACTACCAATATTTTGACGTGTGCTCTTTCGGTCTTCTCGTGTAATGTACCTTGTCTTGTGATAATTTCGGACGTTACCTTTCAATGAGATACACACCTAACAGGGACTTCAAATAACCATCGTGCTTATTTTTGATTCGAACTTACAATGTAATTCCCTCATGATACCTACGCTAATTTAACATTCATTCAATTTCACTTGCATATGTAACAACATAGCAGTGCCATTAATTATATGAATACTCATAATATATATACCATAATAGCAACGATCAGTCAATCAATCTCCACAGATCTGCGTTTAGGGCAGTCCCCCAGGTTGCAAATTCCCTATCTGTTGTTTACCTAGTGTTTCTTAAACAATTGCAAAAAAATTGGAAATTTATTGAACATCGTCCTTGGTAAATTATTCAAATTCCTACCTCCTCTCTCTATGAACGAATATTTGCCCCAATTTGTACCCTTGAATTCCAACTGTATCTTCATATATTGATCTGTCCTACTTTTAAAAACACCCCTCAAACTTACACGTCTGCTAATGAATGCCCTTCCACGCCACCTCTCCACTGACAGCTCGGAACATGCCACTTAGTTGAGCAGCTCGTACCCTTCATCCCAAATCTTTCCAGCCCATACTTTACAACATTTTTGCAACGCTACTCTTTTGTCGGAAATCACCCAGAACAAATCAAGCTGCTGTTCTTTGGATTTTTGTCACTTCTGGAATCAAATAATCGCGGATTGGTCCCATACAATGGAAGCGCACTATAGTCGGAGACTTACCAGCGACTTATATGCAATCTCCTTTAAATCCGTACTACAACACGTAAATATCATCAAAACTATGTGCAGAGATCTGAAATCTTTATTTACAATACCGTTTATGTGATTACCCCAATGGTGACCTTTCCCTATATTAACACCTAGGTAGTTACAATGATCTCTGTAAGGAACTTTCACTCCATCATCGCAGTAATTAAACCTCAGAGGAAGTTTCCTATTAGTGAAACTCACAACCTGACTTTTAACCCCGTTTATCATCATACGATTGCCTGCTGTCCGTCTTACAACATTGTCGAGGTCTTTCTGCAGTTGCTCATAATCTTGTAACATATTTATTACTCTATACAGTATAACATACGGAAAAAGCCTTATCTCTGACTCCAGTTCTTTACTCATATCATTTATATATAATTATAAGGAAACATGAAGGTCAAATAATACTGCCTTGAGGAGTGTCCCTCTTAATGGGTACAGGATCAGATAATGGTCCACCTACTCTAATTCTGTGATTTCCATTATCTAGAAAAACAGCCAACCATTTAGTCACTCTTTTGTGTAGTCCAATTGCACTCATTTTTGCCACTATTCTCCCGTGGTCTACCCTAGCAAGTGGCTTTATACGTCAACCGTGACACAGTCCATTTGACCTCCCGAATCTAGGATATCTTGCTCTGAATCCTACAAGTTAAGCTTTAGTGGAATAACCTTTTCTAAACCTCAACTGCCTTCTATCGAACCAGTTATTTGTTTCGCATACATGTCTAATATAATCAGAAATAAGGCTTTCCCAAAGCCTATATGCAATTCATGTCAAACTGACTGGCCTGTAGTTGTCGGCGTTATGTTTATCACCCATTCCTTTATACACAGGGGCTACTGTATCAACTTTCCATTCTTTTGGTATAGTTTCTTCATGCAAACAGCAATCAGAAAAGTACCTAAGTACGGTACTATAAGCCCCAACCCATTGTCTTTAGTATTTCCCCAGAAATCTAATCAAATCCAGCTGATTTTCTAATTTACAACATTTGTATTAGTGCTTCACAATGGAAAATTGATGCATATGTCTTACCTCCAATCATAATATTATTGTTTCTGCATAAGTGTTTCACTTTTGTATTTTACATAAGCTTGGTTTTCCAGTCTACTTTATTTTATTATCTCACGTTTGTAAATTGCACTCTTTCTATATATTCGGTCTATACGCCGTTATCTCACCACTGACTGGTTCCATAAACATTTATTCTAAACTGTAACAACCAGCAACGAATCTAAAGAAAAAAACCAAGCTTGGGGTGAAAATAAGAGGGAGAGTAATTCAGACCATCAAATTTGCCGATGATCAAGCTATAGTTGCGGGTGGTTCAACAACTTTATCCCAATTATGCTGAATGAAAAATCTAATTTGGCATGAGAATGAATATTAATAAAACAAAAATCATGATGTTTAGTAGGAACCCACGTCCAATACACGTGATAATCAGTGGTAATTCTGTAGAACAAGCAGCATATACCGGGCGAGTTCACCGTGCGGTTAGGGGCGCGAAGCTGTGAGCTTCCATCCGGGAGAAAGTGGATTCCAGCTCCACTGTCGGCAACCCTGAAGACGGATATCAGTGGTTTTCCATTTTATCACCAGACAAATGATGGAGCTGTACCTTAATTAAGGCCACGGCAGCTTCCTTTCCACTTCTAAGCCTTTCCTATCCCATCGTCACCATAAGACATACCTGTGACGGTGCGACGTAAAACAAATGTAAAGAAAACTAGTAGCATAGTTTAAACACCTTGGCCAGATCATAACAGAACAACTTCAGTGTCACACTGAAATAATAACACAAATAGCAATAGTAAAGCAAGTCTACAGAGATAAACAATCCCTTCTATGTCAGAAATCATTGTCTCTCATGTTACATAAAATAATTAAATATACCGTTTATTCTGTTGCGCTGTATTGTGCTGAGACCTGGACGTTAACCAAGAGTGATATTAATAGGCCAGAGGCCTTTGAGATGTGGTGTTGGCGTCCTCTAAAACGGATAAGTTTGATGGAGAAGAAGCTCATCACTGAGGTATTGAACATTGTCGAAGAAAAGAGACAGCTGTTGAGTCAAATTAGGAAGAGATAACTTTCTTGGATGTAACATAGGCTTCGACATAGGAATGTGTTCATGGGAAATTTGGAAGGTAAAATACCAGGAAAACGCCCTCCTGGAAGAACAAGAAAGACATTCATGGTGACATTTCTTGTAAACTGAGGATGCAGGAGCCATGCAGATGCAAAACGTACTGCACAGGATCGACCCAGTTGGAGAAGACTCATCGTAGGGGCAAACCAGACATTAGACTGAATTACTCTAAGAAGAAGAAGAACTGTTATTCTAATATTTGCATTTTCCCACAGCCCTTTTATTATAAGTTCCGAAATCTTCTCAACTCTAATATGCTCAGCGTTGTTACTAAAAATGGGAGCCACCCCTTTCCATTTTTGGTTTCCAGGAACCGTAGAAGGTTTAAGATGAAAGAACTGTTTTATTTTAATAACATGACAAAATATCGCCCCTTTAATACTTCATAAACGCAGATACTGCAGTGAATGTCCAGCAAGATCGCGGGGAGAAAGAGGAAGCAGCAGAAATGCGCGTGACTTGTAGTCAGTCTAACAATTTGCAAAAAAAAAAAAATAAATAATAATAATAATAATAATTAAAAAAACTCATGTCGAAGACATGAGAGGATTTTGAAGCAAATGAATAGTTGAAAAATTTGTCGCACGCACATTCTGTCGCGGACACGATGGGTTTTCATATGAACTGGTGCGCCTATATTGGCCTAAATAGATTCGTATGACCAAGAAACCTCAAATTATGGGAAAAAGTGGTAGTGAGGGGTTTCTGCACCAATCGATTCATTTAAATTTCAACAATTTACAGCAAATCTATAACGACATAGAGTAGGGCGTACTTAAAATAATGCTAATGATAATGACGAATTATTCAATTGACTAGTGATAGTGATAGATTATGATGCGGATGTTATACTTCTTTTATTCTTGAAAACGAAATTGTCGAAATGGTGAACAGAAATGTCGAATCAAGGAAGATGGACGGGAATGCGTCAGTTCGTACCGAAGTCAGTTAATAAGCTGCTGTTTCTTAGTATGGGGTGCATGGGATATCCTGCTTAGCAATTTCGTGGACTTAGAATGATTGTGTTAAGTCTTTCTTGCTATATTTTCTATATTAATAGGTGAAATTGCAACTGGCCTATGCCCAGGTGCCAGTCTAGCATACATCTGAAGTTCAAGTGGGTCATCTGGATGAGAATCAAACCCCTTATCCATAGGAGCCGATCTCCCCGAATTTCCTAAAATGATACTGATTGTTTTTACTCACCAATAGCAGCCTCTCTAGTTTAATTAGCAGGCACGTGACTTCACCACTCCCCTGGAAGAGACAAAGTAAAAAAGTAAAATTAATGATCGTTACCTTCTAACCAAATATCGCAGTACGGCAAGTCTTTCCCGAATATCTCAGAAGCTACATTTTGTACATATTGCATTAAACAATAAGAAAGGACATAACATCTACATACAGCATATAAAACATGAGTGTTGTCTGTATATTGTTCAGAATTAAAAATGTATGGTATTTTTGTATCAGCCTTTTCCACAGTTTTTCATTTTCCGTCACTGAGCTCGATAGCTGAAGTCGCTTAAGTACGGCCAGTATCCAGTATTCGGGAGATCGTGGGTTCGAACCCCACTGTCGGCAGCCCTGAAGATCGTTTTCCATGGTTTCCCATTTTCACACCAGGCAAATGCTGGGGCTGTACCTTAATTAAGGCCACGGCCGCTTCCTTCCGAGTTCTAGCCCTTTCCTGTCCCATCGTCGCCATAAGAGTATCTGTGTCGGTGTGACGTAAAGCCAATAGCAAATAAAATAATTTTCCGTCATCCGTGTCTCTCTCCATCTGTATGTACATATCTTCATAAAAAAAGAACACATTGAAATGAAATTCATATTCAAACGACATGTTTATTAGTATGTTTTGCAGAAACGATTAGCAGTTCAGTCACCTAGGTTCAGCATGTGTTCCGTTCCCTAGTAGGTACAGGGTCCTCCATGGGCACTGATAACTTGTTCCATACGTGACGGCATCGACGCGTATAAAGTGCGAAGGCGTCCTGGGGTAGAGCCATCCATGCTGCATTCACCTGGTTCCACAGTTCATCTTTGATGGTTGGTATTGGGTCACAGCGCCGCACCCGTCGTTTCACCATATTCACAAATTTTCGATTGGCAATAAGCCCGGTGATCGAGCGGGTCAGGTCGATAGTCTGACATCCTATGGCAAGAAGAATGCAGGTGTTCGTGCAGCAACATGTGGTCGCGCATTGTCCTGCTGAAATATTGCGTCTGGGGTGACGTGCAGAAAGGGTATGGCTACGGTTCGCAAGATGTCTTTCACGTAGGTCAAACTGGTCACAATTCTTTGGACACGCACCAACTGTGATTTGTGGTTGTACCCAATAGGACCCCACACCATATGGTCTTGATTTGGCAGTATATGTCTTGTATGCAGTCAATGTGTGGCATCTACAACTGTCTGCGGCGAACCAAAATGCGGCCATTATTTTCAAACAAACAAAACTTGGATTCGTCCGAAAACACTATCTGCTGCCATTCCTGGCTCCAGTGACGTCGTTCCATACACCATTGCAGTCTAGCATGTTTATGCACATTATTCAAATCTAGGCGGAGAAGTGGACAACGCGTTGGTAACTCAGACCGGAATACACGGCGACGGACTGTCACTCCTGATAGTGTACAATGTGTTAACCTGTTCCACTGTTGCGCCAGAGCGGAACAGGACGCAGATCTGTCCTGCAATGCCATTCGGATGAGGTATCGATCTTCCCGGTGGTGGTCTGGTTGGTGCGACCAGACCCATCTCGTCGTGTTCTGCGGCCATCTGTGAACCATTCTGTAGACAGCCGCTGCACTGCCGACACACTTCGTCGCACTCGAGCAGCAATTTCCTGGATGAAAGCATCACGTTCTCTAACGCCAATGATGAGCCCTCATTTGACGGTACGGAATCAAATACATCTGCGAGGAATCCTTCACGTCCGCTCAAGTCACACTGATCCATTACCTTCGGTTTATAGCGACAACGAGATCAGCAGACACATTTTACCAGTCTGTGGTGGGCGCAGAGATATCCATGTGGACCTTGAACCTGAGGGCTGATACTGTTAAAATGCTAATCATTTCTTCAGAACGTACTAGTGCACATGTCCTGTGAATATGAACTTCCTATCTCTAGTCTTTCATGATGTTCTGATTTTTATGAACATGGGTGTATGTGACCGAACAGAATTGAATGAACAGCGGTATGTACGGTCGAGGAACAGCCGGTACACTTTAGTCTATAAATAATCCTATTCACGCTGTATGAAATGGTAGTTTAGTGGAGGGCCTTAAATTTAATTCTGAAATATCTATGTCATTATTGGTCCGATCGTAAATACTACACAACAAAATATAAAGTACAATTCCCGTACCATTTATGTCCCGTGCAGTTTTACAGTACTGATGACGATAACAGAATTCATGAATTCAGAATTTTGTTGCTTAGTCCATGTCAACGCCGAGCATCGCTAACATGGGAATATTGTGATGGTGGTGGTTGTTCTCGTTAATGACTAAATGTGGAGACCCAAGTGGTCATCAGTCCATATCGACAAGAAAAGTCGTGACTATGGTTATCAAAATGAGAACAAATCGTAAATGAACGATCGCTTGAAGAACGAGAAAAAGTGAGCCATGAAAGGAGGATGAAGGACCTCCCTTTAAATTAGATGCTGTAATATCACAGAGTCGAAGAAAACTGTATGTGAATACCTACAATATCGAAAGGCCATGAAATTAGCCAACGATACCATTACATTGACTACCCTTTGTTGTGATGTGCTTTGTCTCTTCAGAAGTCACTCATCTCCGACAGATGGTACTAGTGCTGAGTCCCAAGCAGAACAGCCTGCCTAAATATCGGCTGAAAGTAGTTGGGAAGTTAGATAACTTTCATTTTTGTATGTCATTCCTCCGGTTCATACATATTCGGATGACTTCTGGTACATTACATACTGGCTCATCATAGTATTCCACCTATTCGATCCGTGCTCTGAGGTTATGACAAGAACGAAGAGTGTGCACACTTAATGGAAAACGTCAGAGGAGTATTCACCGCTGTATAAGATCGGATCACTCCAGCTCTGGAAATTGGCACTGTTACGAAGCCAGTGTTGAACTGTTCGTGAAATGTGAGAAACAGTGCCGTTTTTTAATTTTACCGAGCATTTCATATGATCGCATTGATTTTAACCGCGAAATTTCTATAGGTTAATATTTTATTCCGGCAAGAATACTGATGTCATTTTAATCATCTACGTCGAGTTCGAGTTCATTTGTCTGTTACAGCATCACAATAAATTGTAACCGTCCAGGCTTCTCCAGCCAGACTAATTTAATATACTATCATTTTACGCGATATCATTTGATATCAAGTTTATCCGCCATCGGCAATTATTCGTAATAACATATTTATTCTACGTCAATCATTTGTAAACAAGGAATCATATTATATAATTAGAACATAATTTATTATTTAACTTATTATTCATATTGTAGATCGGAATTCATTATGTACTGTAAATATGGTCAATATGTTGAGACATAGTTGTTGTCATTTCATCTCATACTTGTGTATACGGAAAAGGTTATTCTTATAGCGGGGGAAAATTACATGAGTCATTGGTTTAAACTCATGAGCCAAGGCAGTAAACAGCGACCCGCGCGCGAGGCTTGCATACCAGCAGACTACATCATCGCCACGCCTACGGGACTCGTCAAGAAAGAAGAGAGGGAGATGATAATGCGATCTCCGAATCAGATGCTTCGTTATATAGAGATCTGAGATTAAGCTGTTACCATAAGTGGGGAGAGCCCGGTGATATTATCTAACACGGAGTCACGGAGACTCACTCACATCGCTACTTCTACTGTGAACATCTACTTTGAACGACGTTATTGATTTTGAGACAGTGTGTGGTCTCTCCGAGACATAGTTATTTTTGTACAGTGTGTTGTCGCTTCAACACTTTACTCAGCTGCGGTCATGTTATCGGATCTACGTGAGACGAAACGAGCTTACGGCTTGTGTTATATTCAGTAAATCTTCTGGACGAAGAACTATGTTTAGTTCAAGTCCATGGAATTTGGTATAAGTCTGTACCGTATCAATAGTATAGCTCAGTTGGATTGAGATTTCTATTAACATGGAAAAATTCATATCTCTGAATTTTCTCCTTATACGATCAACGCTGATCAGTTTTTACAAGTATAGGGCCAATGTCTAATTTAAAGACTAGGCAATTAGGGAGTGCTAGTCCAGATAGCCCGTACCCCCATCAGAGAAGGAAGGATGTCCATGGAGCCAGTTCTACATCGAGAAGAAGAGAACGAGTAACCACGGAAACCAGATGACTTCAACGAAAACTGCAATTGGTGAGCTTCAGTTAGATAAAGCAAGCAATAGTAATTTGAGTAAAGTAAATTCTAAATCCCTCCACGCTTTAAGGAACTTTTCCGATTCATCTCATTTTTTGTATAATAAATTCATTTGTATTTTATATTGCGTTAATTTTCTTTCTCAAACGATACTTAATGGTTAATTACTTAAAATCCTACCCCTGTGATTTAAGTATAAGTCTCTATGCTAGTAAATATAAATTTTGCTTTACAGTCTTGTTTAAAACTGTAACGCTGGCGTCCATACATCACATAGAGAAACGGGAAACCATGGAATGTTAATTGTTTCTATTTGCGTGGCAATTTGCGGGCAAGCCACATATAGTTTATTTGATATTCATGTGTCCCAAGGCATTAACTTTCGTCTCCTCTAGTGAGAAGCTTAGGGTCAAACAGTTACAAAATGGATGAGTGGATTTGAGTGAAACTCGGTATTTCCGTTTAGAACAATCTCAAGTAAATATTAGCTATAAGTTGTACAAACAGTTTCACCTGAAGCATAAAACTTCATGTATCTCTCTTACTGTTGGTTTTGCACGGAAATAACTCATAGAAAATGTTTGTGTTATATCTTTCTGTGATGCTGTGAAAAACGAGGGAAATGCCAGTGGCAGTCATGTGAATGTTTAAGTCCGAGAACCAATAACTACTTCTATAGGCTGGAAAGAGAATTTCTATGAAGATCGTTCCGGCAACGTTCTAAAGGCTTTGTGCACCGGTCAGTTGGCTTCCATTTATACCGGAAGGAAGAGATCAAATAATGAACAGCAATAATGAAGAAATGAAGATGTAAAGGGCCACAAAGGACAAAGAAACGAGTACGTCACAACAAGCCACTGACAGGGAAATCCCAAGTTATGTGCCTCAGAATAATGTGGGGGGCAGTCAAGAATATCATCATACACATATTCAATGGTTGTCTCGTCAACGACTGGTACTACAGATAATATTGTTATATAGTGTAGTTTTGACGAAAGAAGTACTAAAATGCAAAGAGTAATCTCCGAATTACCTCCACCTCCCTGACGTCATGTAGATCCCACCGTGAGTAGCTATGTGTTGTGCTCAGATTCAGCGAAATATTCACAAAAGTGCAAGAAGTGTGGCTAACTAGACATTGTAATGTCTGTTCAAAAGTGAGTGGTGTGCCTTTTCATCAGTTCCTACAAGTGATCCATGAGGCCGATGATGGATGAATGAGAAAGCCAATCATTAAGCTGGAACTCATACTTTCCATACCATTCTTGTTCGAGACACACCGCAGAACATGGTACTTTCTCATCTTATAAAACACTGCTGTTATTTCAAATGGCGAATTTTTGTGTTGGGGAATGAGAGCGCATACTTCCTCGGCGCTTGAGATGTCCGTGAGATTTTGCGGCGTTTGTCAAGTGAACAAGATATTCCGCTGTGCATGGCATGGAGACACACAGGTCCAGCACTGAGAACCATGGAGTTGGGTACCATAATCTACCAGGTCCGTACATTTCAGGTGTTAGCACATTCAGTCCATGTGTTGTCATTCTTGCAAAAGCATAGAGATGTGCTGTTCTATCTGGACAACACACAGTTACATAAAGTTTGTGCAACCCAACGTAATCTCCAAAGTATTCGTCAATCTTATTGACACCAAGATCAAAAATACATATTAAACACATTTGTACTGAACTGCACGCTGTCTGGTCCGATATGCGATACCGGTGACAAATCCTGCCCAGCTATGCTACCAGGTTGAATGTACTGAGACCTTCATTGGGTAGGATGATATTCAACACCTCTTCGACTGTTTCCATACAGGAGTTTTGATTTGCACTGGAGGTACGCACAGTGCTGAAACTACCGTCTGATACGTCGTGCAGATCATTTCAATATCTAGAAATAAATTATTCATTTTTTGGTTTCCTCTTTTCCGCTTGTCTATTTCTTAAATGTTAGCGCACTGCGCATACGCATATCACCAATCGGCTAAGAATTCTCTAACAATTATTACAATACAAATATCTGGATTCACGATATTGTATAACCTGTTTTTCGGAAACAAATTGGAAGAAGCAGCATCTATTGTATAGGAACCTGTATATCTAATCCTTTGTTGCATAAGCCATACGGAAAGCAAAGTCTATTATAATAATATTACATAAAATCTTTGCTATTTCCTTCTCCTTCTTCTACTGTGTTTTACACATCGGTCGAATAGCACTGTTTTACGGGTGGATGCCCTTACCTGACGTCAACCCTATATGTAGTGATGTAACCACTAATATGTTTTCCTGTAGTGGTTGGTAGTGCGGTGCGTTGTCTGAATATGAAAAGAAGAGTGTTGGGACAGACACAAACACCAAGTCCCCGAACGAGAAGTATTTATCAGAAGCGATTAAAATCCTCGACCCGATTGGACCCACTCACCATTCAGCCAAAGAGTCGGGCAGCATAAGATCCTTGTTATTAAACATAAAAACGGCAAACTTTCTCGAAACGAATTAAGAATTACCTCATATAGAATTAGGATAAAAGGATACTTGTGCTCTTACAACGCACGCTAATAGAGCTTTGTGATCTCAAATGGAAACTTACGTCGAATTGCTTCGAGAAGTGCCACTAAACAGCTTACCGCAAGAAAAGAAGAGTCACAAGAAATGTTTGTTCGGAATTGTGAAAATAATTTGGTCGCACAGAAAATACAAAGCCTTATATAATTTAATTGTTTACTTTATTGCGCCTCTATATCACTGTTATTACAATTTTTAAAGCCGAAGTAAATTAGATTAAGTCGTAGCGATTGTTAGTAATAATACATAATGCATTAGGAAAATCACTTCCATAACCTTCGTTGGCTTCTCTCCATGAGGTGTATTGATAATAAACAAAAGTGAACAAATTACACCTCATACTGTCCTCATAAATTTGGTCTAGAGATACTTATGTGCTACATAGTCAAAGTGATGACATCGTCAGTCACACAGCTTGCCTTTCGTGACGACGTCCGCTACTTCTCATGTCAGACAACTCCTTAGTTGGTCTCACGAAGCTGAGTGAACAATTTCCGACTCTCAATCTAGACTTAAATCCTCAGAGGAGCCAGGGAGCTGAGTAAATCGTTGGCTACCCGATATGGATCGTGTATTATAACATTGTATTCGGAAAATGATAGGTTTGAACCTGATCATGGGCAACCTCGTATATGATTTTCCATGGATTCCCATTTTCACAGTCGGCGAATGCTTAAATTAACTCTAATTCTCAGTCCTAGCCCTCTGCTATCCCACGAACCTAGAACCTGTATGAGTTAGCCCGACATAACAGTAGCAACATGAACAATCAGTAAATGATCTGGTCTTTCGTAATGTAATACAGCTTGTAATATACATTAAGCCAATAAAACTTGTATCCGTAAACTTGCATAGGTCGGTTGTATGGTGTCCTGTAAATCGCCACCAGTGCCAATCGCCACAGTATGGTCGCTCCCAGTAAAGGGTATTACCGAGAGGCTTTCCCACCACCTCCAGCTAATATTTATAGTTTGGGCTTCACAGTCAGCCTGACCCACCTTGAACTATCGAGTGAATTTTACTGATACTCATCACAGTTTTCTTAGGGTTTGGGCATGTTGCATGCGATATCTTTTGCATAAAATCTGTATAAAATTCATCTATTGGGTTTGTTAGTTTCTTTGAGCACAAATTAAGCCCCGTCCTTAATATCTATATTAATATTTTTCACGTCTTACTCTCATAAGTCAACGTTTAAGCTCTTGGAATTCATAGTATAACTTCAACGTTTTTTTTGGAGATGAGGTTATTTCAGACAAGTGATAATATCACCACTTTCTTATTTTAAATCGTTCTTTCCAGTCTGTCAGTTAGAGTCACATACGCAGTGTTCATTTACTTTCCATGCTTAGTTGGGCCCTTATTAGCTCATATGCTGTGCTTTTGTTTCTTTTAAGAGCACATGAGATCCTTCATTCGGGGATTCGGTCTTCCAAGTTCGGTATTAATTGTATTATGCCATCGCTCGGCAGCGTAGGTGGTTCGATGACGCCTGTTGTAACAACTAGAAAGGTCGACTGGAACTTCTTCGCTTTTCATCCATCTATCCACGTAATAGTCTCAAAATCCAGTATATTTTTCAGTGTCAGGCACTCTGCAATGTATTCCCAGTCACCCGTTGGAAGTATATCTTCAGGCTGAAGAAACACCGAACCAGCACACATGAGGATGATCATTATCACTTCTTCGTTCTCCATTGTAATCGCAAGCAAGTCCCATATCTTGAAAATTTATTCAGATGCACTTTTTCACGTGGGAGTATCAACTTTTTTCCTCTACTGCGGAGAAAACAACTTTAAGAGCAGAAATTGCTGCCGATTCAAAATCGACTACCACCGTAGCTGGTTCCACCCAGGTATGGTCTCAATATGAAGGCTTAAAAGTCGAATATGCACTTTTTCCTTTAGTTTAGCAAGGGAGCGATTATAACTCGATATCTATTTCGTTATTTTATTTTCCTTTCACTGTCTCTATGAATAGTATAACTTTAAGAATATTGTTTACTGCAACTCTTAAAAGTGCGATCAACAAAAAAGAATTACATTCTACTTAAAGCTTGTTTTCCTAATGTTCCACTAAAAGGATACGTCACCCGTCCGTGTTGTGTTTCAGAAGTTAACTACTTCCATTTCTCATGGTAAGTATGCCCATTTCCAGAAAAAATTCTTCAAATGATTCCGTTTCTTGTTGGTTACCTTGCGATTTGGTCCCGTGGAGATATAAAACTTGCTTATCTAACATTTCAGTTACTAAATTATAACCCATGTTCTGGAGATTACCCAATTTTTCGGAGTAGTTTTGAATTTGGAGCGTCCACTTCGTGTGCTCGCCTCTTTCAATGCCTATGAGCGAATATCATTCGGAGGTCTACATTGATGCTCGCATGAATATAGCACTTCACCGCGGAGGGTCTTGATTGATCCTCGGAAAAGTGTTAACAGCACCAAGTTTCAGTCCCATCTTCTTTGGTCCTCTTAACTTTGTACGCGTAGTGTGTGCATGGCTTTCCATTCGTTCATTCGTTGACACATCCGTATCAAGCACAACTAGAATGCACTAAATAATTATGACGGGAAGCCTACACTCGCAGCAACAATGAGAGAAAGCGGGACTAGCCGGTGGAAGGGATTGTCCTGCGGAATTTTCAGTTACTAATCCAGCGGTTATTGCCTTATGTGAGGGAGCCAGGAACATTGGGTAGCGACTATGACAAAATTTCAGCTTGTGGCGATTGTCGATGATGGCGAATGACATAAAACTCCTGTTATGTAAGGTTCGTTTAGGGTAATTTGTAGTGAATGTTATCATTCCAATTCGATCCAAGCATAGTAGTGTATCCTCATTATTAACCAGGAAATGGTTAATATAAAGTACACCGGGCGAGTTGGCCGTGCGCGTAGAGGCGCGCGGCTGTGAGCTTGCATCCGGGAGATAGTAGGTTCGAATCCCACTATCGGCAGCCCTGAAAATGGTTTTCCGTGGTTTCCCATTTTCACACCAGGCAAATGCTTGGGCTGTACCTTAATTAAGGCCACGGCCGCTTCCTTCCAACTCCTAGGCCTTTCCTATCCCATCGTCGCCATAAGACCTATCTGTGTCGGTGCGACGTAAAGCCCCTAGCAAAAATAATATATAATGTGCTCTTTCCTCTGTATTGTGTTTGTGTTCGGGTACTAAACGAAATGTCAATCGATCACCCTTTCTATCGGGAATTGTACGAATAAGACAATTAGTACGTCATTAGCGAATTGAGCAAAATGCTCTTTTTGTTCGAATTCAGTTGTTTACACACAGACCAACGTACCAGAGGAAATACTGAGCTCAAGGTGCAAACTGCTTAGCGATACCAATTTAATGTGTTTTGCATAAGAGTTAGCAGTGGTCTAATTTGTTAATTTGAGAAGGCATTCGGTAAATGCAGTGCACATAATATTGGGACTGAATTAGTCACTTCATTTCAGAATCATTTTCTCAGTAACGCAATGTCATAACTTCTTATCATAATACACCAGGTAAAATGGATATTGTAACAACGCAAAAATGTGCCTACAACGCCCCATGTGTGCATGGTACATGGGTGTGAGGCAGAGATGCAATAATACCACGTTCAGGTGACTCTGTGCGCATATGTGCATCTTAGTTCTGCTTGATATGGATGAACCCTATTGAACATGTGTGGACAAGGTGGGTTAGGGCCTGCATGATTCTCCTCAGCTACATCGAACTGTGGACGAACTGAATCTCGTGGTGCTGCAAGCATTGGTCGCAATTCTATAGGGCGAGATCCCGGGCGTTCGTAACTCTATACCGCGCAGAATACAGCAATGAATTGTAACTCGATGTAGTAACATATTGCAGTGACTTGTGTCCACGCCCCATGAGGCAGAGATGCAATAATATCACGTTCAGGTGACTGATTGGCAACAGTCCCCATCGGAGGGACAGCCACTATATTTGCAACCCCTTCCACACACTCTCGGACGGTAATTGTATCCTCAACTGTTAACAATGCCGATTTCACGCGAAAGAAAATAGTTATACAAATTATAAAAGTCTGGTGTTGGTGCCGTGTGCCTCTCGACAATAGGATCGATGTGGCTCGTCTTGCCGATACGCCGTCGGACAGGATGGCAACGATCATTGCGGTCAAGCAAAAACTGCAATTCTTCATTGAAAACGACACTATGCCATTATTCGGCCCGGCGCGATCGTTCCGGACACCAAAACCATCTCACACGTCGGTGTTATGTGCTCAATGGAATACTTGTTACGGGGTCAGAGGATTGTAAGTCAGCAGTACGCGAACGATTACCAAATTGTCACGCAATATGCAGTGCCACTGTACCTCGAATTTCCACTGCTGTTGCTTGAGGATCTGTCCCGGACATCCGAATAATGGGTCGATCCTCCTGCACTCTTGTGCAACACGTTGGACATATCCTAGGTCTCTGAACATACAATCAACCATTTGATCACTGCGGTTATACACGTTATAGCGTAGATGCATTTCGGCTGATACGTACAGCAACACCCCGCACAGATAACCCACTCTCACGCAAACCAACTATTATCGGGGATCTCCCAACCTGTGATAGGTATAGATATTCCTCTTGTACTCGTCGGCGAGGCATGCTCCACAAGGGAGCACTTAACATCACTATACCTCACAAGCTAAGCTTCAACTGTGTTCTATTGGGCTTGGCATACAGGCGTTTGGTTCGTCCGTGACCAATCAGGTAGTGAGGGCCGTACGAACAATCCGATTGATCTGAAGCCAGTATCGTTTAGTTACCTCCTTGGTACCATTCCACATCCCATGTATCCTCCGTGGTGTTACAGATTCCATTTTTTTCTACCGTATATTTTATCTTTTCTGCTACCATCGTGACCTGGTAGGTTGGAGTGTTAGCAGAGTAGCTTCCCTCTTGGTTACCTTTGATTCGATTTCTAGTGCTGCAAAGGAAGATTTAAATCTGAGTATTAAAATTGAAAAATGTTATAACCACTCTCTTGATGACAACTTAGAATGTAAGTGGTTCAAATCTCACCCTTGGCTGCCTTAAAGTCGTTTGCAGTGGTTTTCCATTTCAACCAAGTTGACAACAGGCCACTGCTGCTTCCTTCTCAATACTTGCCCGAGTTTAACCAGTGTAAGTTCCAGATAGATTCAGACGAAGATTGCCAGTGTTCTCGATATTTGACCCCTTAAAACGACGATCATCATCAACATCTCCACAGATTTAAACGTATATCTAAGACAGATCAGGTTATAGAATACTGGAATCTTGCCTATGAAATCTTTGAAAAACGAAACGGTGGGGTGGATTTGAACTGAGCGTCTTAGAATATAACCGAGTAGCTTAAGAAGTTATATAACAACGGAATAAATAAATATTAAAAGTGTCAGTGTGACACAACATTTGGAAATTTATGGTCTTCAACCGATCAATACGTGATAAATTTCAAAATTAATGTTAAATATGATATCAGTGTAAACACTGAAAAACATTGATTGTATACAAATAAAACATGAACTTTGTATAGTCAACTGTTCAAATAACTGACAAGAAACTAAAATGGACAGCATAACTGAGTGATAGAGATAAGAAGTAAATGGCATAAATGTGCAAAAGGATGGAGTGACAAACCCATGCGTTACGGAATACACACAATATCTTAGCTCAAGGTGGGACATAGAGTTATATTTTTCGTCTGCAAAGACATAATTTTCAAATGTGGGATGTTTGGATATAATTTATCTCATCCACAATATTACGGAATACGGTCCAAGGCCGAAGACTGACTAATTGATGTACGAACAGAGTGACTTCAAGGGGACTTTGACGTCGAGATCAATATTCACATGCCTTAAAAAGAAGAGTTTAAGTTACTTCTTTCTTCTTCTTCTTATTCTTGTTCGTATTATTATTATTATTATTATTATTATTATTATTATTATTAATAATAAATGGTTTTGTGGGTTACTGTAGTCACGTCCTAGATTTTCGTATCCCTCAGTTCTATTCCCGACTCTCACATTGAAATCGCCCATTAGCACTAGTCTGTCCTTGCTGTTGACCCTGACCACGATGTCTTTCAATGCTTCATGAAACTTGTCAACTTCATCCTCATCTGCACCCTCACATGGTGAATACACGGAGACATTTCTAGTCCTAATTCCTCCAACTGACAAATCTACCCATAACATTCGCTCATTTACGTGCCTAACAGAAACTATGTTGCGTGCAATGGTATTCCTGATAAACAGCCCTACCCCAGACTATGCCCCTCCCTTTCTAACACCCGTCAAGTACACTTTATAATCTATCTCTTCCTCGTTATCTCCCCTTACCCGAATATCACTTACTCCTAGCACATCTAGATGCATCCTCATTGCTAACTCAGCCAGTTCTACTTTCTTTCTTCCATAAATCGCATTCATATTGATAGCTCCCCATCGAATTCCATTTCGTTCGCCAAGTTGTTTCCAAGGAGTCCCTCGCCTCTCAAATGGGAGTGGGACTCCGTTACTCCCATAGGTCCGAGGCTTGCTTAAAATGTTCTGAGCTCGGTAAATTCATGAAGCAGGATGCTACCCTACTTGCACATAGTCCAAGTGAGGATCTCTCCTCTAACGGGTTATGGACCACCGGTGAATTGTGTAGTCCGAGCACATGGATGGCCATGACTCAGAATATGTCCGAAATGCCCACTCCCATTCCATAGCAACTGGTATCCCGACGCTCAGGACCACTTACTAGGCCACTCAGCCGTTGCCCATGGTTCACGAACTAGGACGTGACTACAGTAACCCAGAGTCTTTATAAAAAGAACACTTGTGAAGCACTAATCAAATTTAAGTACTCTGTCTAAATTTATCCTTGCTTTGACATCATTAAGTATAACATAAACATATCTTACAAAACTGATTTACAAATATAAATTAAAACAAAATCGTATAAAATGACACATTAAAACAGAGTTGACAGAGCTGAACAAAACTGATTTTACAAGTGTAAATTAGACTGTCCTAGGAACGAAGCAATGGTATAATAAACCTGAAGGTTGTTCTAGGAATGTAAACACTGAATGTTAACTGGGAAACTGAATCCCAACACACCCAAACTGTTAAAAAACTATCGCCGTTGTTCTCGATAGAAGTCACGGCAAAGAAAGTGTGATTTAAGTCTTGAATGGACTGATTATCGCATGAACAGTAGGGCGAGTCAGTAATTCCAGTGCAACGTAAGTGGCTTCTAAAGCTTCCGTGATTCAGTCGTATACGTTTGGAGAACCGATGTTTTGTTGGCACGTCTGGTTGATGTGAAGCATAAAACCGCCCTCTAACACTTCGTATTTTTCTCCGAAGTTGAGACCAGTGGGATGATGAAGCAGTAGAAAGAAATATTTATGCGAAAGAGCAACAGCATCACAAAAGGTGCACCAATTATTGCCTGTTTTGCCATTTGGTCGACTGTGTCATTGTGGATAATGCCCGTGACCGACTAAATAATCACTTATAATAAACGCAATGATAACGTTGATTACAAAAGTAACTGAAATAAAACCTCACTTGAATATCGCACAGCATCATTAAACATTATGCAATAAAATCAACTGAAAGACAAGACATCTCGCATATGCTCACACCAGAGTAAATCGCCTTAATCAGGAAATTATAGATAACTCTGCATTAGGATACTGCATCAAAAAAATTACTACTGCGTTACATATACTGACACAAGTTTCCGCACATTAATCTGAAGTAGGAAGCATTCAAAACGAAAGTTACGTTGAATTAATCGTTCCAAATAGTATCTCGCTTACATTTTCCGGTATCACTTTAACAAATAATTGCACAATGATTCGAGTACTCATCTTCAATCTAGGCGAAGTCGTCAGGTTGGGTCGGGCCACCTCTCCATATTCACACTCCGTACAGCGGTGTTCTATTCCACGGTTCCAAATGATCTCCATCATTGAAGCCATCCTCATTGAACAACTTTCCGGAATGTTCCAATAGTGGACGGTACCAAGTTTCTAGACGGTTTAGACGTCATCAAATTAAAATCATGATATTACACTGCACACCTGTTGAATAAAGCTCGATATATACTTTTCCGAAATTCACTTATTTCGTTGTCTCTTCCACTCGTCCCATTTCGACGTTGGAGAATAATAATATTCACGGACCACAACAGCTTTTCACTGATTTCCCCTTTGAGCAGTCTAACCATTCTATTACTGATTTATTTCTCGGATTATTGATTACTAACAATATGGCTCAGACTACAACATTCGATATTGAACCAGAAGTAGGCCCACGTAATAACCATGACAAAGTTTGGACACTAGGTTTTGACCATCCAATCTACCTACTCGCACATGATCACGTACATATGTACAAAATCATAATTGCTCAATATCGTAGACTAGGGTGACCACATTTTAAACACCGAAAAAGGGACATTTCACCATTTTCTTGACTAATAGATGGAACGAAACGAGACACATCAGTACCCGATTAGAATATAGCATCTCTGAGTAAGTTCTTTCCTGCTTGAAACAAAGAACTGAAATGTTTTACCGACTTTTTACATATTTTAAATGTTTTAACAGTGTTTCAGAAATTATTTCTTCCAAAATATATCACAAAGGTGTATTACGAACTATAAACATTGATATATTTGCCTTATAACATGACAAATTGCAGAAATACAGTGGACTTGATCACACAACTGAAAATTGCACGATCATTCATGAATGCAAAAATGCATGCACTTTTCTGAAGAAACTACTTCCTTCATATTTTTTTATCTTTCAACGCAATAGTTTCGACTTACCGAAAAGAGAGCGTAAGCTCTGAAAACAAACCAAACCAAACCAAACCCATAGCGCAACAGTCCCGAAGGGTCATGGGCTACCAAGCGATGTAAAAGTACCTGACTTGGCCGGGAATCGAACCCGGTTCTTCCCGGTAGGACGGAGGTATGCTACCCCAACAACGCCTGGCCGACACTGCGTATTCCCTGTCGCTTAACTATTGTTCATTAACGTTTTATACGCTTTACTGGATGTTTATGCGTCCGCCTGCGTAGCGTAATGGCCAGTGCTATTACCTGCTGTCGTTGGAGGCCCGGGTCGATTCTCGGTACTGCTAGCAATTTAAGAATGGCAGTAGGGCTGGTATATGGCTGAATTGGAACATGCAGCTCACCTCCATTGGGGGTGTGTTTGGAAAGAGCTGCGCCACCTCCGGACGCGAACGTGAGTTTACTAACGTTACTTTACTATGTTATACTGTATTTTAAACATTTTGAATATGTAATTTTTCACAAATGTTTCATATACTGTACCAACTGTGTATTTATTTTCTTTCTTTCTTTCTTTCTTTCTTTCTTTCTTTCTTTCCTTCTTTCTTTCTTTTTCTCTTAATCTTTTTACCTCCAGGGTTGGTTTTTCCCTCTGTCTCAGCGAGGGATCCCACCTCTACCGCCACAAGGGTAGTGTACTGGAACGTGAGACCTTGGATCGGGAGATACAACTGGAAAGGATGACCAGTACCTCGCCCAAGCGGCCTCACCTGATATGTTGAACAGGGGACCTGTCGGGGGATGGGGAGATTGGAAGGGGTAGACGAGGAAGAGGGAAGGACGCGGCCGTGGCCTTGAGTTAGGTACCATCCCGGCATTTGCCTGGAGGAGAACTGGGAAACCACGGAAAGCCACTTTGAGGATGGCTGAGGAGGGAATCCAACCCCTCTACTCAGTTGACCTGATGAGGCAGAGTGGACCCGGTTCCATCCCTCGTACCACTTTTGAAATTTGGTGGCAGAGCCGGGAATCGAACCCGGGACTCCAGGGGATGGCAGATAATCACATTAACCACTACACCACAGTGGTGGACGTGCATATTTTATTACATAAAAATTCTGAATTAGATTATTCGGATTTTTGTTTATCCGGACTCACCCTAATTCCAATTGGTCCAATTGATCCTAATGTATTTGTCAATCGTGCAGCGTCTAGATACCCGATCTCTTAACATGGCAGTTACTTAACGCGTCATTGACAGAGCCTTCCGTTTATTTAACATTCAAAGCTTCTACAGCTAGTTCTGTCATGTCATTATTAAGAAAATGCATGAAACTGGACCGGAATTAATAAAAAAGGGACAATTCAGCTTCCCGTTTGAGTTTCATGGGGACAACTGTACGACAGTCAGGGGAAAAAAATACAGTCGCGTCAAAACGGGGTCGTCTGGTCACCCAATAGTAGAACATAACTTATCCTCGTTAAATTTGAGAACGTAGAAACTTTCACTCATGATGAACTTACCTAATTAAATGCTGCCAACACAAGACGTCAGAAACAGAACCCGCAGTCATCTAATGAAGGCTACAAGTCTGACGAAGACATTCTTAATACGTTGTGCCGGAATATGAAACCGTCCGTGAGTACCCACGACACACGGTCATAATGGCAAATAATTACCAATACAAGTAGAGTAGAATACACCTAAAATCACTGTTGGCTCGGCTGGTACAATAACTGTATACTGTGACATTTTTATTTACAAATTGTTTTACGTCGCGCCGATACAGATAGGCCTTATGCGGACGATGGGACAGGAAAGGTCTAGGAGTGGGAAGGAAGCAGCGGAGGACTTAATTAAGGCACAGTCCCAGCGTTTGCCTGATGTGATAATGGGAAACCACCGGGTGAGTTGGCCGTGCGGTTAGGAGCGCGCAGCGATATGCTTGCATCCGGGAGATAGTGAATTCGAGCCCCATTGTCGGCACCCCTGAAAATGGTTTTCCGTGGTTTCCCATTTTCACACCAGACAGATGCTGGGGTTGTTCCTTAATTAAGGCCATGGCCGCTTCCTTCCCACTCCTAGACCTGTAACTTAAGTTCAATGGTGAAATGACATGTGAACTGGCAAGTTGTTAAGTAAAATAAGTGAAAATAAAATACATGTTTCAGTTTCTACGTAATATTCTACATTATTACTGTAATCCGTGTTTCGGATTCGCTTGATTTCCTAACATACATCTTCCTGGTGATTATCATTCATGTGATATTTACTTCACATGCCATTATTGCTTTTTATTTCTATATATTTATCTAGCCAATGTAAGCAAAGCAGGCCATCCCCGTATAGGCAAGGGAGGATTGCAGAATGAAGGTTTCCACTATTCGTAACGTTGGTGCAGAGTGGGATGGACCCGAGCAAGTGGCCGTACGATTAGGGTCGCGCAGCTGTGAGCTTGCATTCGGGAGATAGTGGGTTCGAGCCCTACTGTCGGTAGCCATGAACTTGTTTTTCCGTGGTTTCCCATTTTCACACCAGACAACTACTGGGACTGTACATTAATTATGGCCACGGCCGCTTCTTTCCAACTCCTAGCCCTTTCCTTTCCCATCGTCATCATAACACTTATCTGTGTCGGGTTGACGTAAAGCAAACTGAAAAATAAGAGCGGGATGAAGTGATAATGTCTCTGTCCTGCCACAATTTCCCTCAGGAATTAATATGTTACTCACTTTTCGTGCAGGCAGAGTGAAGCTCAGGGCCATGCCACTATCCTGAAGTGGAAATCTCGTTCCTGTATCTTTTCATTTTCAATCTCATCCTTCTGAGTGAACAGAAAAGCCTAAACAATCGGCGTTTACAGTTTCATGTTGCTAGGTTCGTTCCCGGCTCAGCACGGTGGTGATTGCAGAAGCTGAAAACGTCAGCCTCGTGTAGGTAGATATATTGGCTAGGGTTGGGCAGACTGGAACAGTCGGTTGTTCCGGAACATTAAGACCTTGAGGTAGAGTGTTTTGGTACAGTGTGCCGGCTCACGGCACAGGGGACTGTAACTGCGTAGTAGAGAGAACTTCGTGAGGCAACATGGCATGCTCCGCTTCAGCAGGAATGTGCTGCTGTACCGGACGTGCTGTCTGTAGTAACGGCCAGCGTTAATCTGCACGGAACGTGAAGGAACAGTCCGAACACTGAAATTTGCGCCCAATAATAACGTTTAGAGGCTGATGTTAGGTGAATATTTTTTCGGTCAATATGAAATACAGATAACACGGTTACGATGGCAGTACAGGTGTTTAAAAGTAACTAATCCAAGGATATTTTCACCAGTTGTATGTATCAGCCTATACTGTGCGTAATTGGGGCCAGGGTAAAACGTTACTGCACGTGAGAAAGCAATCAGAATTCTGAAATAGGCACCCAGAAAATCATGTCTAAATGTTGTTTCTTTGATGAGAATGTTTTCATTCATTCTGAAATACACCTGTCACAATTACACTCTCAGTAGGTGCAATTACAAATGTCACAATGTTATTTTCACCAATTAAAAGTATACTCGCACAGTTGAAGAAACATTCATCAATACTCTATTTAATACACAATATACAAGCGGAACAGGAGATTAAAAATAAAACTAGGCCTATGCAAACAGAACACGAAAATAAAAATTGTAGGATGTTTAAATTACAAATGACTCGTCATTGTGCTGGTTGAAGATCCATTTGCAGACAAAATAGAAGAACATAAATTGCATGTCACTCTGTCCGGTTTTATTCTAATAAAAAGTCGTAAACAGGACTCCGGTGCCACATTATTCAAAGTTTACCGTCTTTCGTATGGTGTATATCAATAGGCTTCATTGAAAACACTCTTACTAAACAGAACACATTATGTTATCTGCATGTACCGAAGGCCAGTTGCCGGTGCAAAGGAACTCACAGAAGGAAGAGGATACGATGGAACATGGAACACTCAAGCACATAGCGGCAGACTGCCGGTATTAACAGTCATTTAGGAGGTGAAGGGCAGTGTATAGTGGCGCTTCTGACGGGATGGCGAATCACTGCCTCGGTCTCGCTTGAGAATGTTTCGGAACATCTGACGCTCCGTGTTCCGGAACAGCGGAACATAACTATTCATTGGCACAGTGTGCCGCAACAGGGACATAGTGCCCAACACTACTATTGGCACTTAAGAGAATTTCTGTGGGTCCAGATCCCGGCCCCCTTGGAGTCTCTAAGTATCGTAGCAGTAAAAAGAGAATTTTACGTTTTATTTTTATCGTATTTTTACATTATGCATACAGATCACTGACTGAAAATATATTTAAAACCTGTGTGTTTTAGACCGATTAAAGTATCGAAATGATTTACTTACTCCAAGCTTAACGGGAAAAATTCGGTTTCCTGTCTATAAATAATCGAATCTCTATCACCAGTATTTAGGTAGCACAAACTAATTTTGAATTAATTAAAATACTTAATCTCAGAGCACGGTAAGTTCGTTTCTTCTCGTGGAACATCTTACTTCTTTTTGGTGAACGTATTTTGAGTATACTAAGTACAGCAGACATAACGCTGATACGTTTTATATCAATGTATGTGGAAGATATTGTTCCAACAATACCTTTACCTGGACTTCGAGGACTCTCCCCTTTAAAAGAGATTGGCGAGGAAGACATGAACTGACCTCGCCGCTGAGAAGGGAGATGTTGAGTGGACAGTTCAGCTGCTGCTAAGATCGTTTACGTCCAAACAAAAGCTCGCGAGTCAAGAATGCTGTACGTTATGCTCCGTCTTTCCTGCAGTTGCTCTGTAGGCGGCTTAGTGAGATCTCAAGCCTTCATATAAATCGCTTTTATTCATCGCATATCTTCTTCCCATTTCAATACTCTTAATCCCATATTAAATGAAACATGCAATCTAGATTAACTACCAACAAGTTACCCAACGAAACATCCCTTTGTGAGGCTCATCTATTGAGAACAGGGGAAAAGAACGTGTAATATTTTTATTCTTATAGTATATGCATTCCTTATTTCTGAAACATTACAGCTAAACTGGTTGTTAACTTACAAATCAATTTTTTCCAGGTTATATTTTATTTACCTCCTCCATAACATCACAGACTACGGTCCAGAACCGAAGACTGATTAATTGGTGTATTAATATAGTGACTACAAGGGGACATTAACGTTGAAGTCAATACTAAAATGTCTTAAGATGAAGAAATAGTCCGGTACATTATTATTATTATTATTATTATTATTATTATTATTATTATTATTATTATTATTATTATTATTATTATTATTATTAGTGGTTCGTGGTGTGGCTTACTGTAGCCTCGTCTTAGTTTTTCATATTAATTTATGGCCTAGAGCTCCAAGGAGCCATGCATCCAGTAATCCACAATCATATACAATGGCATAATCATAGCAAAGCAAAGCAAAGCAAAGCAAGGTCACCTCCGTACAGGCTATGAAGGCCCTTGGAGGAGTGGAAGGTAAAGGCTTCCACCATTGTTAACCTCGGCACGTGATGGGGTAGAGTGGTCAGCTCTACGCCCGGCCGCCTTTGCCCCCAGGAATTAACCTGGTACTCATTTTAGGTGTAGGCTGAGTGATCCTCAGGGCCAAATGCGGTATAATCATAGATATAACAAAACTGAAAATCACGGAAGTATACACAAAGGAAAACCATAACTTCGGAAAAAACAACTTGTGTACCAGTAATGAAATAAAAATATTCTGTCCGAAATAGTCCTTGCCCTTGCAACATTATGACAACTTTAAATATAAAATAAAAATTGCTTACAAAATTGATTTACAAATTTAAATTAATGCACAATCGTATACGGTTACACATTGCAAAAAACCTAACAAAAATAAGGTAAAACTGAATTTTCAAGTGTAAATTAGAGTGTTTTAGGTAGGAAGCAATGGCATTATAAAACTAAAAGTTGTTCGGGGAATGTAAACACTGAATGTTAACTGGGAACTTGAATCCCAACGTAACTAAACTGTTGAAAATGATCGCCGTTCTTCTCGACAGAAGTCACACGCAAAGAAAATGTGATGTAAGTTTTGAATTGACTGATTATCACACGAGCAGTATGGAGAGTCAATAACTCCAATGCAACATACGTGACTTCGAAAGCTCACATGATTGAGTCGAATACAATTAATTGATATTATGTATCTTCTGTCGGCGTTCCATTTGGCCGTCGGTTCAGAGGGCCCCGGGTTCGATTCCCGGCCGGGTCGGGGATTTTAACCTTCATTGGTTAATTCCAGTGGCTCGGGGGCTGGGTGTTGGTGCTGTCCCCAACATTCCTGCAACTCACACACCACACATAACACTATCCTCCACCACAATAACACGCAGTTACCTACACATGGCAGATGCTGCCCACCCTCATCGGAGGGTCTGCCTTACAAGGGCTGCACCCGGCTAGAAATAGCCACACGAAATTATATTATTTGTAATACCAAGGTTTTCTTGGCAGATCAAAGTTGAAACGAATCTTCTCGAGTGCGGCGATGAAGCAGTGAAAAGAAGTCTATACGGAAGAGCAACAGCATCGAAAGATGCACCAGTTATTGCTTGTTTTGCCAGTCGGTCGACCGTACGATTGCGGATAATGCCCGAATGTCCTGTATTCCATATGAAATTAATATCAATGCCTAAATATATTGCTTCCCGCACCATTTGCCGAATTTTTCATAGATTTGTCTGTGACATTTCAAAGTCTAATATGAGGATTGTGGGGCACTTTGTGACTCTAAAAGAATAAAACATTTTTCGAACTGGCATGAGCGACCGTATGAAACAGCGGCCATCGATAGCCCAATTTATGCAGTATATTTTGATGTTTCCCCAAGTAAGGAAAAGCTGGTGGATATACCCATAAGAGGACAGCAAGATGCATATCCCACTCCATCTAATGCATTGGATCCACTGCTATAGATGTGGACAAATTGTGGCCACATGGAGGGTGGAAATGACTTTACTCTGTTATTTAGATTGGTTTCTTTGTCTACGAAGTTGAATACAGTAAATAATGCACTGGTATTTGATAGAAAGACAGTTCATAATGGAAGCAGAATCCTGGGACTAATATATCACACAGGAAAACTGTCAGTCTTCTCTTTCTACCGCTTTTCTCCCCACACCTGTGGGGGTCGCAGGTGCGAACTGTGTCGCACATGTGGATTTGGCCCTGTTTTGCGGCCAGATGTACGTTTTAAATTTCTATAATTATTCGCCGGCAGTGGGATACTTCGTGTGAGTACTTGGCGCCAAACTGCAGTTTTGAACATGTTCCAATTTATTTCTAAGAGAAAGAGCTTTTACTGTAGCGTTTTTCAGTAAAAATCTTTTAGCCACTAATTGACGTTGTAAATCGATAGGCATTCCTTGCGCTTCGATTAATATGGCAGTAGTCGGTGTTGATGACATGGTCCCTAAACACACCCTTGTTGTACGTTTCTGTAGCACATAAAGCTTGTGAAAGACATAGTAAGAATTATTTCCATAAAATACACTACCATAATGCAGGACGGATTGTTTTAAAGCTCTGTACATAGAAGTATTGCAGGATCCGCTCCCCACCACGTATGAGTCACAGCTCTTAGAATGTTGCAGTTTGGACTAAGCTTGATGATTGGTGTGGTTAACGTTTATCGTTTCTGACAGTTAATTACTACTGCTGACATTGTCACAGATAGAAAGAGAAAACCCAGTCTCGAACGTCCAGCGAAGAAGAGACGAGGCAGCATCAGCCAGGCGTCCACGGGTTACCCAGAAGCATGGAGAAGTTGCGTACAAACAAATAGCATCTACATGCTGTATATTAAGTGCAGGACTGAAAATCTTGTCGAATTCCACAACATAGAGGGCATACAGGAGGGGACTTAATATAGCACCTTAAGGTATTCTCTTAGTTACAGTGCGTGGACTATATAAACTATTGTCTTGACCTCTAATGTAGACTACACGATGACTGAATAGTTTTTTCTGATGTACTACAATGCAGACGAAACGAATGTAAGTTTTGAGTAAGGATTGTCAAGTGGACGTTGCCGTATGCTCAACTTACATCCAGAAACGTTGCTTCCAGGTAAGCCACGTGCATTCGATTCCTGTGATGAGGAGGCTGAGATGATGAAGTGTACTCCTAGATTTGTGAGAGGCGTATTGTAAACACAGAACTAGTTGTTTATGCTCGAGCCACCGTGATTTAAGGAGCCGTTCGGCGACACAATGAGATAATGTGACTGGACGGTATGAACTTACCTAATTGCGATCGTTACCTGGTTTGCGAACAGGTACAGTTATGTGAGTAGTGCAATCAGAAGGGAAACTTCAAAATTGCAAGAATACTTGAAACAATAGCAGTGGAAAGTATTTAGCAGATGTGGGTAAACGAAACGGTATTAAATAACTGATATTATCATACCGTGGGGCTGTAGATTGAGTACGTTTTAAAGCAGCTTCCAGCTCGTCAAATGGAAAGAATCGAAGGAGATTTCCTTCTAAACGCATGCCGGTAGAAATCAACTGTGGAGAACAGCATGGCACTGAGGGTGCAACTAATTATTCCTTTTAACAGTGAAGACTCTGATGAAGGGCAGGTGTATTTTTGAACTTCCGACTCATTTCCCATACATCTGAAATTGGAGTGTCCCTGGAGAGTTTCTGACATTATATTTTGCAACTAGATTGCTTTGGTGTTTAAGAAATCTCTTCACTTCTGCATCAGGTTTCTTGTACACAAGGTAATTTCCCCATGTTGCAGATATTTTATAATTACTGAGCATCTGACGTCGTCTTGCTACCATTTTGAAGTACTCTGAATTCCACCAAGGAGCAGGATGGGCCTCCGGATTGTAGGCTCGTTTCTGAGGGATGGATTATCTGAATGATAACGTAATTAAGTTGAGAAATGATGTATATTGGGGACCAACGACCTAAGTGTTAGGCCACTTTAAACAACAAGCATCATAATCATCATAATCATCATCATCATCATCATTATCATCATGATGTATCCTAGCCCATAGGATCAAAGGTGGGTAGTTCTTTTGTTAATCACGTTCGTGTATGCGTTCCAGTCAGTTCCTTTTACATTCTGTTTTGTTGTGGGCACGCGATTATCGGATAATGTAGGTACACTTATTGACACTTTCGATGAGATAGTGAACCGACCCCATGGGGAAAGATAATGCCCGGCATTAAGGATCAGTTGAAAGTATTGGTGAGCACAGAATTAAGTCTACGGCAGATGGCCGCTCTCCTGGGCGAGGAACGAGAATTGGAGAGCCATCATTCAAAATTATCAGATTGAAATCCTCTATAATTTTCAACAATGGTTTTCCGAATCTGTCAGTATACTGGCAACCTCGGGTATTTTAGTGAGCATTGAAATCTCCACAAACAACGTAGCGTGGCTCGAATTGTCACATGATGATGTGCGTACTCCAACGACAGCTGATTCGAAACTTCCAATTTATGAATGATCTATCACTATCTCCCTGTGTGGACCAGAATTTTAACATTAGATCGATACAACCGTACCCATCTTCTCGATTATAACACATGGTATGGAAACCTCTAAAGTTTTTTTTTTTTGCTAGGGGCTTTACGTCGCACCGACACAGATAGGTCTTATGGCGACGATGGGATAGGAAAGGCCTAGGAGTTGGAAGGAAGCGGCCGTGGCCTTAATTAAGGTACAGCCCCAGCATTTGCCTGGTGTGAAAATGGGAAACCACAGAAAACCATTTTCAGGGCTGCCGATAGTGGGATTCGAACCTACTATCTCCCGGATGCAAGCTCACAGCCGCGCGTCTCTACGCGCACGGCCAATTCGCCCGGTCCTCTAAAGTTTACACCATATTCAGACCTTGAACCATGTCTCAGATAGTGGCCGCTATAAATACTTTTCCGCTTTTAATCTCACGCTGTAAAACACCTCTATTCGAGTTCACCGACCGGCCGTTCCACTGTAAGAATTTAAAAGCCATCTTTAGTGGAAAAAATATTGGTAATCATGTCGCGGATTGCTGTTGGATGAATGTTGCTGGATGCTGTAGATTGATGCTGACTTGTAATGAGCATAATGTGATTGAATATTTGAAAGATTATTTGTTCGCTCTTATTAGCAAGATTGGGTACTATCTGATAGAGTATGAAAGGTTATGGACTGTAAGTAACAGGAATACCAGATAATTTTGTGGAATATAAGCCAAATGAGAAATTGGGGGAGTGGGGTAATTGGGTTGAAGGTGTTGTCATGACGGAGTTACATTAACTGATATGTTATGAGCGAGGTGAATGGATGGTTAAGTTGTGGGGTAATTGCTGGATGTGTACATGTCTGCCGTGTTATAATCCATTATACATCTTCCTTCAATGGTGGTTCTGCAGTAACAATTGGTTTCAAGGGTTCATGTTTCTCGGAGTGCTTCTTAGAATTGATACGTTAAAGGTAACAGAAATATTGGGCAGTGGGGGAAATTCCACCTGACTGTGATAATTAACCACGCGTACGCTCTTTTGTAAATGTCGAAGGCAGCCACCTGCGAGATGTTGTTAAAGGCCGTAAGTTTCAGAACAGAAATCCATTTTTATGTTCTGGGCTGTTTTTAACAGTGTAAATATGAACCTCTTTGCAGTAAACACAACAGGGATAAGGCCTCGTGCAACAGCTATAGCGTTCGGCACTTCAGCATTGCGGGCTAGAATGATCAAATCTAAAACAACGCTCACATAATCGCACAGACATCACACACGGTTGCACTGGCCATCTATTTCCTAGTAAGTGATATACGCTGGCAGTTGTTGTGCACGAAACGTTAACAGATAGACTGGAGTTCTCCATTTCTCACAGTGAATAATCTTAGTGAAGCGTTTTACGCGAACATCCGGTAACGGGGATTGCAATTCCCGTACTATTTCAGTACCACGAAGTGTGAGATGGATATTTTTATTAAATCTTGTCGTTGAATTATACTAGACGGAATGTAAACATCTAGATTTTGTTTACAAAAAACTGGGAGTCCACAAGTTGATTCGCCACTGCTCCTGAAGTGTTTTCATGTCGAAGCCTGTTTCGCCCTATGATTTTTATATCCTGGATGTTTCGATGACCTGTTCGCTAAATATGATTCTAGTGAGCGCCATTTGATGGAGACTACCTACGATTTTGTTGATACTTTCAACGATAACAACGAAAGTCCCAAGATCGTTGTGACTCCACGTATTTTTGCTGCTATTGCGAGTTACAATTATTTGATTAGTACTTGGCTGATTTACAGATTTGGATAAAGTATTTATTTCTCCCGTAATTGTACCGTCAGATTGATCAGAACTGTTTATGTTATAAGTTGAACTGGAACTGTCTATGTCACTACTAAGACTGACTGTTACTAACGTAGAAGTGGACATCTCTGGTTTGGTGAGGGAGTCAGACAATCGCCAGTGCTCACATTGATTTCTTCATTTTGGACTTTGGAAATGTATCCTATTTCAACAATGTGGTTTGCTGTATGTTACTGAAATATATCTGAGTCATTATAGTGTGGACGCTCAGCGTGAATTGTCTAAATATTTTGGGCCCCAATCTCTCTGAATTTCGACAGGTCTGGTCTATGATATCAACAAGCATGTCGAGATACTCTGAAGAACAGGATTCATTTCCAATAGGACGCATTTTTTACATGGGGTTTGAATTAATTTAAAGAGTCAGAGTCATAATTACCAGATTTGCTGGACGGCTGAGCTGAAACAGTGGTTACTGGTACCTGACCCATTTGAAGTATGATGGCAGCTCTCCTTGCATCTCTGTTGAGTGGGTGTCGACAGGTTGTTGTGGCCACAGAAATTGTTGTGAATTTTGAGTACCTTGGGCACTTAAAGACAAATCGGAAGTCATCGGCGTGGTGATGCCGTAGCATTCTTGTAAGGCAATATTAATTACTTGACTCGTGTCAGGTGGTCATTCGTGATACACGCGCAAAATTACACTCACACAAACGATATTTCCGAACTGATAGACCTCGTATTTGAAACAAGAAGAAAGAAACAGTCAACTTCTTAACAGCAGATAAGTAAGTTATTATAAGAAATAGACCCATTGCACACTTAAACACTGAACCAGTACGCTGGCACTACAGCGGAACACACGGTGTGAGGTCGTAGTTCGTGAATGGCTGAGTGGCCTAGTAAGTGGTCATGAGATTCGGGATACCAGTTGCTATGGAATGGGAGTGGACACCTCGGCACTCCTTGTGCTCAGGCGGCTAGGATTTTACAATCCACTGGTGGTCCCTTAACCGTTAAAAGCCCGATTCTCACTGGGACTATGTTCAAGTAGATTTTAATCCTACTTAGAAATTTTTTTTACCGAACAAGCACCGAATATTTTAAGCAAGCATCGGACCTATGGAAGAAGCGGTGTTGGAGTCCACTTCCATTTGACAGGGGAGGGACTCCTTGGAAACAACTTGGCGAACGTAATGGGCTTCGATAGGAAGTTACCAATATTAATTGATCTTCTGGAGTAAATAAAATAGAACTGAGTCAGCAGACAGGATGTACCTGGATCTGTTAGAAGTTGATGATATTCCGGTGAGGGGATAAAACGAGGAAGATGTAAGAGAGGTTGGAGATTATTAAGTGTACTTGACGGCTGTTACAAAGGGAAGAGCGGAGGGTGAGGTAGGACTGTTCATCGCAACATAGTTTCTATTAGGCACGTAAACGAGCGAAGGCTATTCACTGCTAAACATGGGAGGGTAGGGGCGACAGATCCATAATAGACTATATCACAACCGACATTGAATTCAGGAAATTTGATAGGAATATGCAGGTATTCCGGGGATATTTTGATGACACAAACCACTATCTCATCTGTAGTGAACTAAGTACCCAAGAATAAGGGTATTAAATCTCCAGTGCGAGGAAATGAGAGAGAAGTACATGGATATGATTAGTGAAAGGTTCCAATCAATAGACAGGAAGCAGGCTCAAGACATAGAATGAGAATGTGTGTAATACAGAGATTCTGTAGTAGAAACAGCAAGGGAATGCCTAGGTACAACTGTGTGTAAAATGGAAAAAGCGAATATCTTTTTGGAATGACGAAGTGAGCCCAGCTTATAAATGTAAAAGGAAGGTGTATCATAAATGGCTCCAAACAAGGACTGATGCAGAAAGGGAATTCTACCTAGGTGAAAGAAATAGAACGGAACAAATAATTATTCAATCTAAGATAAAATCGTGGGAAGATACCGGTAGTAATAACTTGGAAAGGCTAGGTCAAGCGGCTGTAAAAATCTTCCCTACAGTACTATAGAATGTTAGAAAGGGAGAAAAAAGAAATTAATGGTGTTTGAGTTTAATTAGGTGACGTCATAATAGATCCCAGAGAATTACTGGACAAAGTGAAGGAATACCTTGAAAATCTTCTTAACGTAAAAGGGATTCTCTCTGGTGACGTCGCAAAAATCTGAGCTCATGGGGGGAGAACAATGATGTTGACAAAATTACGCTTGAGGAAGTGGAAACGATGGTAAATAAACTACATTGTCATAAATCGGCAGGAATAGACGAAATTAGACCTGAAAGTGTGTGATGTAGTGTGAAGGCAAGAGTGAAATGGCTTCAGAGAGTAATAAGACGAGCACGTAATATTAGTAAGGTATCTCCTGATTTGATGAAAGAAGTAATTGCACCTATCTATAAGCAAGGGAACAGGAAGGATTGCAGCAACTATCGAGGTATTCCATTGATCAGTATACCAGGCAAGGTGCTTGTCTACTGGCATTTTGGAAGAGAAAGTGCGATCAGTGGCTGAGAGTAAGCTGAATGAAAACCAGTGTGGTTTCAGATCATAGAGAAGCTGTTAGGTTTAGATTTTCATTATGTACCAGGTAATTGAAAAATGCGACGATAGGAATAGACAATTATATTTATGTTTCATAGAAGGCATATGACAAAGTACCGAGGAAAAATATGCTCCCCGATCTGGGGGCCAACGGGATTAGAGGTAAATTATTAAAATCAATCAAAGGCATTTATGTCGAAAATTGGGCTGTAGTGAGTATTGATGGTAGAATGAGTTCTTGGTTCGAGGTACTTACAGGGGTTAGGCAAGGTTGTAATCTTTCACCTTCGTTGTTCGTAGTTTAAATGGATCATCTACAAAAAAACGTATTAAGTGGCAGGGATGGTTTCGATGATGATGATATTTGTTTTACGTCCCACTAACTACTTTTACGGTTTTCGGCGACACCGAGGTGCCGGAATTTAGTCCCTCAGAGGTTCTTTTACGTGCCAGTAAATCTACCGACACGAGGCTGCCGTATTTGAGCACCTTCAAATACCACCGGACTGAGCCAGGATCGAACCTGCCAAGTTGAGGTCAGAACGCCAGCGCCTCAACCGTCTGAGAGACTCAGCCCGGTAGGGATGGTTTCAGTTAGGTGGAAATATAGTAGGCGGTTTGGCTTATACCGATGACTTTGTCTTAATAGCAGATTGTGCTGAAGACCTACAGTCCAATATCTCAGAACTTGAAAATCAGGCTTTTCAAGACTACAGTGATGTCACTAGGTATGACACATAAAAGAACTGGATGTCACAATGAAAATAAAAAGCTGGAACAGGTAGATAATTTCAGGTATTTAGTATGTGTATTCTCCCGGGCTGGTAGTAGGCCTATAGTAAGTGAGACTGAATCAAAGCGCAGCAAAGCTAATGGGATGAGTTTGGAATTGCGATGATCGGCTTTCTGCAGGACGTTAGTTGACTCCCAAAACAAACTACCGTTATATCGGTCTTTTTCCAGACCAACTTTGTTTTACGGGAGTGAAAGCCGGGTGGACTCAGGTTATCTTATTCATATGTTAGAAGTAACATACATGAATGTAATGAGAATGAACGCTGTTACAAACAGGTGGGAACCATGGCAGAAGGGTACTCGGAATGAGACGGTAAAGGCTAAATTAGGAATGAAGTGGATTGTTGAAGCTCTGTGCATAAACCGGCTTCGCTGGTGGGATTATGTGAGATGATTGGTGGAGGATAGGTTACTTTGGAAAATAATAGATTCGATCATGTAGGGTAAGAGAAGTAAAGGGAGACTAAGGTGGCGATGGTTAGGCTCAGTCTCTAATGATTTAAAGCTAGGAGGCATAGGACTAAACGGGGCAACAGTGCTAGCTGCAAGTAGAGAAGAGTGGCGGCGTTTAGTAAATTCACAGAGGCTTGCAGACTGATCGCTGAAAGGCATGGCAGTCTATATTGAAGACTAGCAAGATACCCGTGCTTCGCTACGGTATTATACTGAAATTTATAATTGAATGGATATCGATTTATATATAATCCGTCAAAATTCGAGATCTGACTCGTTTTCTGAGAGATTACGGCAAGTTCCCTCCCATTTTTCAATCTTTCTTTCCAGCAATCGATTTCGTACTTCCCGGGCTAGGACCATGTATTCCACCCGGTCAGTTCGGTCCCTAAAAGTTTGCAATCTTTTCCTATAAGCATTTTTAATATGGATCAAATTCTTGAGGAGATTCGGCGTGGTGTCTTCTTGGGTGCCTTGGCAGTACTGAACCCGCGGCCGGACTGCATTTGTAGTCATTACCCGTCCAGAACCGTTTCCAGCGCGGTCCGCACATTTGACGACGGTCCAGAATATTATTATTATTATTATTATTATTATTATTATTATTATTATTATTATTATTATTATTATTATTATTATTATTATTATTATTATTATTATTATTATAGATGTTCTGGACCCCACAGCAAGATGCTAGACCGCTAATTGGCGGTAAATTCCATCTGCTGCCATTGTCATTTTTGACATTGTGACCAGCACCTATGTAGCGCGTAGGCAAGTACGCGGAAATTCTGGCGATACGAATGACATACTTCCGTGCATTATTGACCTTATTATAGAGGTGAACAATTGGACAGTCAATCTCATTCCTATCGTTTATTTCAAATGTTTTTAATTTTTATTTATATGCCAGGAGAATCTACTGTAATCAAAGAACGTTCTCCGAAGGAAAAGATGGCTCTTGAAAACGAACCCAGGAAAGATTAAAAATGATCGGTTTATGCTCAGAATAAGTACACCGAAAATCCACAGCCTGTTTCCAGTCATTCGACACGGTCAGGAATGGAATGAATATACAGTAAAATCAATTGGTCTAACCTCCTTTTACACCCCACCGTCGTTAGTTTCATCCCCCCCCCCCACGCAAAAAAGAAAAGAAGGCGTGTTTCTTTATATTTAAAAGAGATTCCAAACTCCATTGTTCACGTCTATAACCTTCAGTTTTGAGATATAAGTATCCCCATAAAAATAATTCAATATTTTCACATCTTTCACACTCCACCCCCCCCCCCCTTAAGTGAATTTTCCTGCAACAAACTCGTTTCTTTAATTGTAAAGTATCTTCTAAATACCAATTATCACGACTCTAACTTCTTCAGTTTTTGATTTATGTGTCCTCATGAAAGGAACTCAACTCCTTTTCACTCCCGCCCCCTCCAAGATTATTCCCCCCCCCCAAAACGCGTTTTTCTTTGATTTTAAAGGAGATCCAAATACAAATTTTCACGCCTGTAACAAATATAGTTTTTATTAGATGTAAGTATTCTCATACAATTAAGTCTATTAATTTTTCAATAATTTCACCCCACCCCCTCATTGGATTTTCAGAAATTACGTGTTTCTTTACTTTTTAAAGCAGATTCAAAACATCAAATTTCACGTCTGTAACATCTTCATTTTTGAGATATCAGTAGCCTAATTAAAATAAATCAACACTATCTTCAGTCAATTTTACCCCCCCCCCTCCACCCAAGTGGTATTTCCGAAAACTAAAAATACATGTTTATTTATTTTTAATAACATAAAGAATACAATTTTTCAATTCTGTAACATGTTAACTTTTTTGAGATATACTGTAGAAATTCTCATTTTAAAATTTCACCACTTTTAGTTCCCCTTAAGTGGAGTTTCCAAATACAAATCACCTATGTTTCTTTACATTTACAGCAGATTCTAAATACACACTTTTTACGTCTGCAACAATTTACGTTTCTCAGATATTCTGTAGGTATAGTCTTTCAAAAAATTCACCCCAATTAGTCACTCCTGTTCAACCGCCATTAATTGGATTTACCAAAAGCCAAAAAATACGTGTTTCTTTGTTTTTAAAGGAGATCCCATATACAAATTTTTAGTTCTGTAATATCTTCAGTTTCTGAGATATATGTATCCTCATTAAATGCATTCAACCTATTATTCACCCTTTTAAACCCATCCTATTAGGATTTACAGAAAAGAAAAAAATACGTTTTCCTTCATTTTTAAGGGAGATTCTAAATACCAATTTTTACATCTGTAAACTTTTAAAGTTTTAATATGTAGACACACTTATTTTAAAAATTCACCCCCCCTTTTCACCCCCCATATTTGGATTTTCCAAAAACGAAAAAATACCTGCTTCTTTAGTTTTAAAGTAGATCCCAAATACCAATTTTCAGGTCTGTAATATCTCCAGGTTCTGAAATATAGTTAGCCTCATTAAAGGCATTCAATCTTTTTTTCACCCTTTTCCACCCTTCCTATTGGGATTTTCCGAAAACAAAAAATACATGTTTCTTTATTTTTAAAGGAGATTCTAAATACCAATTTTTAATCTATAAACTTTAAAAGTTTTGAGATATAGATACACCCATTTTAAAAATAAGCCCTCTTTTCACCCCCCCCCATTAATTAGATTTTCCGAAACTAAAAAATACGTGTTTCTTTATTTTTAAAGGAGATTCCAAACACCAGTTTTCAGGTCTGTAATATCTTCAGGTTCTGAAATATGAGTAGCTACATTAAAGGCATTCAACCCGTTTTTCACCCTTTTCCACCCTTCCTATTGGGATTTTCCGAAAACAAAAAAATATGTGTTTCTTTATTTTTAAAGGAGATTCTAAATACCAAATTTTACATCTATAAGCTTTAAAAGTTTTGAGATATAGATACACTCATTTTAAAATTTCACCCCCTTTTCAGCCCCACCATGAATTGTATTTTCCAAAAACAAAAAATACGTGTTTCTTTATTTTTAAAGGAGATCCCAAACACCAAATTTCAAGTCTGTAATATCTTCAGTTTCTGAGATATAAGCATTCTCTTTAAAGGCATTCAACCCTTTTTTCGCCTCCTTTTACCCCTCCTATTGGGATTTTCCGAAAACAAAGAAATACGTGTCTCTTTATTTTTAATGAACATTCTAAATACCAATTTTTACATCTGTAAACTTTAAAAGTTTTGAGATATAGATGCACTCATTTAAAAAATTAACCCCCCTTTTCACCCTCCTATTAATTGGATTTTCCAAAAACAAAAAAATACGTGTTTCTTAATTTATAAAAGCGAACAAAAGTTCCAATTTTCAGGTCTGTAATGTCTGCGGTTTTTGAGATATAAGTACCGGTATCCTGATTAAATGGCATTCAACCCCTTTTTTACCCTCTTTCACCCATCCTATTGGGATTTTCTGAAAATAAAAAAATACGGGTTTCCTTATTTTTAAAGAAGATTCTAAATACCAATTTTCACATGATTAAACTTATAAAGTTTTGAGATATAGATACACTCATTTTAAAATTTCACACCCCCTTTTCACCCCCTTAGCGACGGAATATCCAAAAATCCTCTCTTAGCGAGCACCTACATCTTAATATGAATATATCCTCAAAATTTCATTCATTTATGTCCAGTAGTTTTGGCTCGGCGATGATGAATCAGTCAGTCAGTCAGGACAAGTTACTTTATATATATACTAGCAAGATACCCGTGCTTCGCTACGGTATTATACTGAAATTTATAATTGAATGCTTATTTAGATATATAATCCGCCGAAATTCGCGATCTGACTCGTTCTCTGCGAGAATCCACCAAAACTCCCGATCTATTATTTTACGGCACGTTTCCTCCCATTTTAAAATCTTTCTTTCCAGCAATCGATTTCGTACTTCCCGGGTTAGGCTCAGGTATTCCTCCATGTCAGTTGGGTCCGTAAATCTTTGCCATCTTTTCCTATAATATTTTTAATACGGATATAATCCTTCAGGAGATCCGGCGTGCTGTCATACTGGGTGCCTTGGCGGCATTGAACCCGCGACCGGACTGCATTCTTAGTCATTACCCGTCCAGGAGCCGTTTCCATCGCGGTCCGCAATTTGACGACGGTCCGGAATATTATTATTATTATTATTATTATTATTATTATGTGTTGCTGGAATGGCTGATGACAGGGAAAACCGGAGTATCCGGAGAAAAACCTGTCCCGCCTCCGTTTTGTCCAGCACGAATACCACATGGAGTGACCGGGATTTGAACCACGGAACCCAGCTGTGAGAGGCCGGCGCGCTGCCGCCTGAGCAACGGAGGATCCTTATAAGTACAATAATAACAGTAAAATCAATTGGTCTCACCTCCTTCTACACCCAACCGCCGTTAAGTTTATTTACAGCCACCCCCCCACCTGAAAAAGAATTAAAAGGATGCTTGTTTCTTTATGTTTAAGGGAGATTCCAAACACCAATGTTCACGTCTATTACCTTCAGTTTTGAGATATAAGTATCCACATAAAAGTAATTTACTTTTTTTCATTTCTTTTCACAATAATCTCTCCTCCCCCTAAATGAATTTTCCCGCAAAAAAGTACTTGTTTCTTTAATAGCAAAGGATCTTCTAAATACAAATTATCACGACTCTAACTTCTTCAGTTTTTGATTTATGTGTCCTCATGAAAGGAATTCAACTCCTTTACACTCCCGCCCTCCAAGATGGTTTCCCCACCAAAACGCCTTTTTCTTTGTTTTTAAAGGAGAACCAAATACGAATTTTCACGTCTGTAATAACTTTAGTATTAGATTTATGTATTCTCATACAATTAAGTCAACTAATGTTCCTATTCTTTCCCCCCCCCCCTTCATTGGATTTTCCGAGAATACGTGTTTCTTTACTTTTAAAGCAGATTGCAAATATCAAATTTCACGTCTGTAACATCTTCATTTTTGAGATATCAGTAGCCTAATTAAAAGAATTCATCACCATTTTCAGTCACTTTTACCCCCCCCCCCCGCCCTCCACCCAAGCGGTATTTCCGAAAACTAAAAAAACACTTTTCTTTATGTTTAATAGAGATAAAAAAATGCCATTTTTCACTTCTGTAACATGTTAAGTTTTTTAGATATCCGTAAAAATTCTCATTTTAAAATTTCACCCCTTTTGGGTTCCCCTTAAGTAGAGTTTCCAAAAACAAATAACCTATATTTCTTTACATTTACAGGAGATTTACACCCACTTTTTACGTCTGTAACATTTTACGATTCCAAGATATTCTGTAGATATAGTCTTTCAAAAAATTCACCCCAGTTTGTCACTCCTGTTTAACCGCCATTAAATGGATTTTCCAAAACCAAAAAAATACGTGTTTCTTTATTTTTAAAGGAGCTCCCATATACAAATTTTCAGTTCTGTAATATCCTCATTTTCTGAGATATATGTATCCTCATTAAAGGCATTCAACCCATTTTTCACCCTTTTACACCCCTCCTATTAGGACTTACTGGAAACAAAAAATACGTGTTCCTATATTTTTAGAGGAGATTCTAACCACCAATTGTTACATCTGTAAATTTTAAAGTTTTAAGATGTAGACACACTCATTTTAAAAAATTCACCCCCGTTTTCACCCCCCAATATTTGGATTTTCCAAAAACGAAAAAATACCTGTTTCTTTACTTTTAAAGTAGATCCAAAATACCAATTTTCGGGTCTGTAATATCTTCAGGTTCTGAAATATAAGTATCCTCATGAAAGGCATTCAACCCATTATTCACCCTTTTACACCCTTCCTATTGGGATTTTCCGAAAACAAAAGAATACGTGTTTCTTTATTTTTAAAGGAGATTCTAAATACCAATTTTTACATCTATAAACTTAAAAAGTTTTGAGATATAGATACACTCATTTTAAAAAATCACCCCCTTTTCAACCCCCCCCCCATAATTGTAATTTCCACAAACAAAAGAATACGTGTTTATTTTTAAAGGAGATCCCAAACACCAATTTTCAGGTCTGTAATATCTTCAGGTTCTGAAATATAAGTAGACTTATGAAATGCATTCGACCCCTTTTTCAACCTTTTCCACCCTTCCTATTAGGATTTTCCGAAAACAAAATATACGTGTTTCTTTATCTTTAATGGAGATTCTAAATACCTATTTTTACACCTATAACCTTTAAAAGTTTTGAGATATAGATACACTCATTTTAAAATATTACACCTTTTTTACCCCCCTTAATTGGGTTTTCCAGAAACAAAAAAATACGTGTTTCTTTATTTTTAAAGGAGATCCCAAACACCAATTTTCAGGTCTATAATATCTTCAGTTTCTGAGATATAAGTAGCCTCATTAAAGGCATTCAACCCCTTTTTCACCCCTTTTCACACCTCCTATTGCGATTTTCTGAAAACAAAAAAATACGTGTTTCTTTATTTTTAATGAAGATTCTAAATACCAATTTTTACATCTGCAAACTTTAAAAGTTTGGAGATATAGATTCACTAATTTTAAAAATTCACCCCCTTTTCACCCTCCCATTAATTAGATTTTCCAAAAACAAAAAAATACGTGTTTCTTTATTTTTAAAAGAGATCAAAAGTACCAATATTCAGGTCTGTAATATCTTCAGTTTCTTAGATATAACTACCGGTATCCTGATTAAAGGCATTGAACACATTTTCCCCAATTTTCACCCTTTTCGACCCCTCCTATTGGGATAGATTACAACCATCGTCTTCAAGCCATAAGTTTGCAGGCTGGCGCCCAAGAGATATTGTTTATTGGGAGAGAAATGAGCGAGTATTTATTTATATTAAAATTAAGGTGACCCGGGACGTTACAATGAGTTCAGTACAACATGTCTCATAACTTTACAAACTTACAGCTACTTAGATAACAAAGCCAGTCGCGTCAGAAAACGATATAATGTAGGAAAAATACAGTGAATGACCACCAAAATTTTGAATGAGGCAATAAATTCCTAACATTAAAAATTAACAAAGTTTCTGAACCAGCAAACAAGTGTAACTCACAAAATAATGAATTCTTCAAACCCATAAACACTCTGACAAGATTAATAAAAATGAACAGCCAATACCTGTATTTAAAACATTCTTCGATGACCAACTACGTAGAAAATTTAGTGTAAGGAAAAAAGATTAATTCCAAGGAAATGTTCAGGGGCGGAAGAGGAAATGGGCGGGGCCGCGATAGCAGGGATCGTTCTTAGAAACCGTTTAATCAACACAAAAAACTTACTATAAGATTAGCGGAATGAGTGAAGAAAATATAGATTTAAGGAAAAGGTTTCCAATTTCACTTCAGAACCTTCCTGAAATCAAATTTTAAAAGAAATTGAGTGTCCAGAACTCGTGAGTTGATCGGAATCTCCTCTAAATATATTTGTTTAAAGTTTTTTTTTTTCTTTGCTAGTTGCTTTACGTTGCACCGACACAGATAGGTCTTATGGCGACGATGGGACAGGAAATGCCTAGGAATGGGAAGGAAGCGGCCGTGGCCTTAATTAAAGTACAGCCCCCAGCATTTGCCTGGTGTGAAAATGGGAAACCACGGAAAACCATCTTCAGGGCTACCGACAGTGGGGTTCGAACCCACTATCTCCCTGATGCGAGCTAACATCCGCGCGCTACTCACCGCACGACCAACTCGCCCGGTGGCTTAAATAACTTTACTTTAAAGTGAAACTTCCACAGGCTCCGTGGGTGAGGTAGAATTTTATAAAGTCTCTTTAACTCACCACACTTTACAGTCCGACTCAGTGTTCCCGGATGGACGGGAAAGAACAAGCGAGGAACACTACCCTTCAACCACATCGAAAATGAAAGCGGACTCGCTTGCCGGGTAATTCGTTGGGCATATTTATAAAATGCGCAGGGAAATCACTAGAAAACTGATGAAATGGCAGAAATTTCTGGAAGTTCGAAGAAGTGCGTAACGTCAAAGGTGACGTAGACGCTAAGCTGAAGGAGAAGTAATGCTGCGCAGTATGTGCTTGAACTCCGAGAACGCTGATAGTATCGGGAGTGAAGTGAGGAGGATGAAAATGTATACGGTAAGCTGCAATCGTCGTAAACATGATTCAGTCTAGGGGAGGAACTTCGGTCATTTTACACGTTGCCATTTGGTAGATGATATGAGTCTGTACAAAGGGCCTGTCATTAAGAAAGACTCCAACGTAATTTCGTGAAATCCTGATGATTTGCGACCAAAATTTTCGTAACCCCCCCCCCCCTTTTCTTTCACAGATCGTTCCAGCAAAAACTCGATAATATATATTGTTTGTTATTAGGAAAATGTGTACAAAATTACCACTCTACAGATTAATATTAATAAATACAATTCAGTGTTTTATATTTTCGACTCTACTTCTCATTCTCTTTCACGTTGTCATGTGGATGTGGGAACCGTTCCGGGAATTTTTTGGTACGATATATGTAGAGGTCAGCTGTCTATCAACTGTGCTTCAGTTCTAAATGCAGGGAAATTAGTGTCGTACCGAGAACATCGCTCATGTACTGACCGTGTTGTGCCATTAACCCATCTCAGAGGACCAAGGAGGAAAGAAAGAGATGATGACACGGAGTGAATTGGAGAATTCAAGACGAAAAGATATTATGGAAAGGAGAGGATATGATAAAGAAACCGTGAAAATTCAGGTTGAAAAAAGTACTTAACATTTCTTCGGATAAGGGTCATATGAGTAAAATGAAACACCCGCGCCCCGCTATGGCGTAACAGCCAAGAAGGGTCTTGACCTACAAGACGGCCGCTGCTCAACCCGAAGGCCTGCAGATACGAAATGTCGTGTGGTCGGCACGTGAATCATCTCGGTCGTTATTCTTGGCTACCTAGACCGGGACTGCTATCTCACTAACAGTTAGCTCCTCAATTGTGATCACGTAGGGTGAGTGCACCTCGAACAAGCCCTGAGATCCAGGTAAAAATCCATGGCCTGGACGAGAATCGAAACCGGGGCCATCGGATAACCGGCAAGCACACTACCTCTACACCACGGGGTAGGCTATATATATATATATAAACTAGATTTAAGAGATTGTTCTCTTTCTCCTTTCCAAGAATATTTCCCTGAAGTGAATTAATTAGTCTGTATCTGACGTGGAATTCACGATCCAGTTAATGGAATTTCGGATACACGTATTTTCTGCAAGCGACCCAACACTTTGGAGAAGTTTCAAAGTTGTTCATGCATAGAAGGTTATGTTTTATTTTGATGGGAAAGAACTGCATATTTTCAGCTACTCTAATAAAATTAGACTGTCAGTTTGGATAAGCACCGCAACCAGTTGGGGAAATTACACATATTTGAGAGATATGGTCAGACCTAGAAAGGAAAACTATGTCATGCTCCTCGAAGAAAACCCGAGGTCTCATTTTCCTTTGGTCCTTCACAGATAGTTATCATGCACTATAAAAACTGAACATTGTTCCACTCGACTTCCACTAGGTTAGGTCTGTGAATAATTCTATGAACAGAAAATTATTTTGCGATTTTAGCACATGTACGACTTTTCGCCTTCAAGTCAGCCCAGTCGCACACAGACGAAATGTTATAATTACTTAACAGCTATAATAAAAAAATGTCAAAGTATAGGAAACAGAAGATAGGTCGATGAATAAAACTTCTGAACTTTCTCGACATCTCATTATTATTATTATTATTATTATTATTATTATTATTATTATTATTATTATTATTATTACGGGCTGCCTGGCCGAGGCGGTAAAGGCGTGCTCGGTTCGCCAGGAAGGACGTGGGTTCGAATACCCGTCAGGAAGTCGTAAAATGAGTACCAGGTTAATTCCTGGGGGCAAAGGCGGCCGGACGTAGAGCTAACCACTCTACCCCATCACGTGCCGAGATTAACAATGGTGGAAGCCTTTACCTTCCACTCCTCCAAGGGCCTTCATGGCCTGTACGGAGGTGACTTTGCTTTGCTTTTTATTATTATTATTATTATTATTATTATTATTATTATTATTATTAATAATAATAATAATAATAATACCGGCTCCTTGGATGAATGATCAGAGTAGTTGTCTTCGGTTCAGACGGCCCCGGATTTGATTCCTGGTCAAGTCGGTGATGTTAACCTTGAATGGTTAATCGCCCTGGATCGGGAAATGAATTTTTGCAACTCACATACCGCTCACAATGCTATCCTCCACTGCAATGACACGCAGTTAAGCCATAGACAATAGATGCCGACCACCCAGGCTGGAGAGTCAGCCTTAAAAGGCTAGAAATAGCCACACGATATTATTATTGTTCCGGGGATTTCGTGGAACGCAGAGGTGCACGAAGGTGTGGGCGTGAATGGGTGGACAGAGAAAAGATGAGAGCATTATTTAAAACACTAAATTCTGAAAATGATTTCCTGTTAATTTCTGGTTTTAAAATTTGATAGATAATCTGAATAAGCAACAACAATAACAGTTCAGGCGCTCGTCAGCTCGTATGACAAGGTTGAAGTATAGCTCCACTAATCAGATACGATAGGAAACATTATTGGCACAACAATTTACAAATGAACGAACATGGTAGCTCTAAAGGTACATTGTTTCAAAGAGCACATTTGTTCCACTCCATTGCACATTAGGAGACTGAGCTCCAAAATTTACTACAGTCCAGCCTCTCAAAGGCACAAGTTTCTTATCGAAATATAACACTAGATAAACTTCGAAAACAGTGTTTACTGTCATTTCTGCTCAACAGTCTGATCCACAATTTTCTATAAATAACTAGAATTTAAACAGGTGCAATAAGTGCCCATTCTAAATGTACAAAAAAAAAAAAAAATGTTTAAGAGAATCGGCCATAACCCAAAATGCTCGGAGGCGAAACACTTGCACTCCTTTAAAACACAATTTGAAAAACACCTATAATCCTACATGGGCTAAGTTGCAGAGGCTAAGCCTATACTACAGAGGTGATTAGATGGCGAATAAGTTCCAACATGGTTTGAAGAATTTAGAGTTATAGAAAATCATTGTCAGCCCCATCCAAGTTGAATGGGAATTAATAGAGGGTGAACACTCTTTATTCCCTAAGCTACATAGGTCCTATTTCCCAGCAGGAATTTAAATAGTCCTGAGACTTGCCTGAAAATTTACATTTAAAAGGTGATATTTTTTTTAGAAATTTACATTAAGAAATAATTTTTAAGTCTCCCCCTCAAGTTAACTTTCTGGAGCCATCACTTATTTAAAAGATGTCTGCCAATACCTTGAACTGGTGGGCCTTTCGACGACGGGCAAGGCTGCCCCATGCCTCCACATACACCGTATGCACTCTAAGACCGGAGCGACACAGATGACAAAGTGACTCAAAAGCGCCCAGCTTATATAGCAACACACCAACCTTTAATTAGCTACAGAAATATATACACTAATTTCTCATTGGTTAATAACATAAGGAAGAAGGAAGACGAGGTAGTGGTGACAACCTCAGCAGATAAAAAACAATCTAAAAACATTTAAGGTTTACCAACTTATACGATAGAAAATTGCCTTAATTTAATTGTCCGTCCTCCCGCCAGAGGTGGTGCATAAGTCGATAGCAGAGACATCTAAAGACTGAATGTCCAAACTTCTTCAGAGACACAGTTCAGGGTTTACATCACAGATAGTCTTCTAGAAGGCGCGCAGTTCATTTGAATGGAGAAGGTGTACCTCCGGCGGGGCCTATGACCTTCGATGTTAGGCCCCTTAAAACAACAAGCATCATCATCAGCTGTACCTCCGGTACAATTATTATTATTATTATTATTATTATTATTATTATTATTATTATTATTATTATTATTATTATTATTATTATTATTATTATACGTGCATAATCTTTGTCATGCTATTGAGCCTTGTAGCATTCACTCGACAACCTTCAGTGAATCATCTAGGCGCATCCAACACCATCTATTTGCGACTAGCTCTGTGTCCTCCGTTAGTTCTATACCTCATTACCTAGATTATTTAAAGCGGAGTTCAACAATCATCGCATTGGCCTTCCACTGCTTCTCTCACCCTCAATAGTCGAGTTAACTTATCTTCCTCAATTCGCCCCATATGACCCCACCACCAAAGAGTGGATTTATGCGTACAACTTCACCCAGAGAGTTCATTCCTTGATTAGCCCTTGTCTCCTCATTCCAGCAGTACCCATCTGTCATACTTCCTAACCGTTTTTATCAGTAATCATTCCCTCTGTTAATTTCAGTTACTTCCAGCTTACGAATAACATATCCCTATTTCCCCAGCATTCACACCCGCACTGCAAATTCGGTCTGGAAACAGACCATTATTCAATTCTCTTACGTTTCTTCCTCACTGACATAACTTTAGTCTTGGAAATATTAATTTTCACATCATACACGCTGTACTACTTTTCCTGCTCCAAGATTTGGGATTACAGGCTTTTGAGGGTATTTACATGCGACAACATCATGTCATTCCCTTTGGGCACGTTAAAGAAGTCCATTGGGTCAAAATTCTGAAACCCTGCGTCTCTTAAAAATATTATATTTAATCTACAACAATTGACTGATTATTATTATTATTATTATTATTATTATTATTATTATTATTATTATTATTATTATTATTATTATTATTACACTAGCCAACATGATTTTGCGGTAAAATAGAAAATATGTAATTCTTATAGAAATCGCTGCCCTGATTCCGAAAATGATGCTCTATTTTTCCTATCACGTCTAGTTTTGACGCAATTCAGTGTTTTAGTATCTGCATGAATTCGTAAGATGTACAGTAATGTTGAGAGATGTTCTCGCGCAACTTTTTTTTAGTATACAATTATGTGATTTGATTTGTTATTGTTTGCATTTTATTATAGGTTTATTGCTGTCTAAATTTTCATTTTGTAGTTGGGGGTTTCCTGGTAAATTCATAACAAACTCCCCCAGATATGCAATAGACCGCGAGGTATGTAGGATTGAAGATAAGACAGTTGAGCGTTTGTCTTTCATCTTAGACCACTTGGATGAACAGACGTGTTAAAAGCCCCAGCCCTTATTCAATGATTATGATGGACTGATAAAGCAGTCCAAAAGTATTATACTCACGAAGACGAACTTGTATTTTGTACGGATGTTTCAAATCTTGTACGCCAACTGGGAGTGAAAGAGTATGATCCTAGTAACTGGCGTGGTTTTATTGACTCTTCCAAAAGAAGTTTAAAGGCTGTTTTGCTTCATAATACAAATGTTCTTGCATCCGTACCACTTGCACACTCCACAAAAATGTGTGAAACATACGAGACCTTAATGTTGGTGCTTGAAAAAATTAAATATCGCGAGCATGGGTGGCAAATTTGCGGTGATTTGAAGATCATTGGATTGTTGCTGGGACAACAAAAATGCCATACAAAATTTCCCTGTTTCCTATGCGAATGGGATAGCAAGGCATGGGATAAACATTGGGGTACCGTGAATTAGCCAGAAAGGAAACAACTACAAGCAGGATCTAAAAATAAGTGGAATGTAAGTCTTATTGACCGTGAAAAAATTCTACTTCCACACTTGCACATCAAATTGGGATTGATGAACCAGTCTGTCAAGGCGTTAGATAAAAGTAGCCTATGCTTCCAATATTTATCCACTAAATTACCCTCATTATCAGATGCAAAAATCAAAGAAAGCGTATTTGATGAACCACAGATTCGTAAACTGATCAAGGAAAAACATTTCACGGACACGATGACCTAAATCGAGAAAGAGGCATAGAACGCATTCAAAGAGGTAGAGGCTAAATTCCTTGGCAACATTAAGGACCCCCAATACTAAGAAATTGTAAGGAAAATGTTGGTAATGTTTAAGGGACTCAGTTGTAATATGAGCCTTAAGCTTATTTTCTTAGCTTCGCATCTGGATTATTTCCCTCCAAATTTAGGAGCTGTCAGTGAAGAACAAGGTGAAAGGTTTCACCAGGACCTCAAAGTTGCAGAACGACGCTATCAATGCCGTTGGGATGTGAATATGATGGTCGATTACTGTTGGTCGACTGCACGAGACGACCCTTCTAGAGATCATTCAGGAACTTCAAAAACTCGGAAATTCCACGGAAAATGGGAAAAGATGGAGGTGTAAATCTAACCTGCACATAATGTAAGTAAGAAACTATGTATGTTTAACCATGTAATTTTTATTCAAGGCACGGTTATATTAATTTAAAAGAAACTGTACAGCCGAAACTAAAAAGGCGCTTTATGCTTCAGTTTAACGAATTTCAATATACATCCAAAATAAAATACAAACCATCTACTTACTTACAAAGCAGCATTTATGTGCATTTAATGCATGCAAAATATGATTACGTTTTGCAAGCTGAAATTTACATTAATACATCAAATTTAATCAATACTAAGTATCACCAATTTTACGTAAGAACAAAATAACATTTTGTAAAATTGCCACTAAACCAGACGTGATACGCCAAAACTAATTTTTTTCTCGAATTCTGCGTTAAGAAATTCATAAAACCCACCTATTTTCGTTTTTACCGCACAAAAAAAGTTGTTTTGCAGGCTAGTGTTATTATTATTATTATTATTATTATTATTATTATTATTATTATTATTATTATTATTATTACTCATCCATTTAGGAATGCTCGTCTTGTGACCGTAACATAATGAAATGACTCGGCCTAAGCAAGGAGTCACCCTCTTGATTATGAAACTATACAAATATTTACAACAGAAATAATTACAAAATACATATATACAGTACAATAGATGTGCACAGATGATGCCTCTAAACGACTCTTTATCTCCCCATTTTTGGAATCTGTCCTTCAGTATTAGCGGAACTGTGGCCTGTATCTTCATGCTGTTTGGTGTAACTCAGAGGAAACGTCGTCCCTAGAAACTTTCTCACAATGTGGCAGCTGCTCAGGAGGGTGGCTTTCTGTAGTTCAACGTAGGTGTGATAACACAGGTATAATGCGGCCAGAGAGCTGTGCAAGCTTTTCGAAATTACACCGGTACACGGTAATTACTGTTGGAACTATGATGGCTGATTCTAGTCTCCTCAGGCGTTGTATTTCTAGTGACAGCTCTGTCTATTTTGATATACTTGTGGCAGTTGTTAGGAGATTGGAGGTGTTTGGACAAGCAATATCTATAAGGGTTGCAGATCTCTTTGATTTATCGATTAAAATAATATCTTGCCTATTGATGCTGAGCGTGACATCGGTTGTGACTTCTCGATCCCATAGGCTTATATGACGGGTTTTCGAGAATGGATGGAGGTGTGTATTTCCAATTTGCAGTTGATGATTGAAGAAATCCACATTTTACAGAACGTTTCTTGTGAATGATTTTAGCTACCCGATCATGTCGGTGCTTATAATCAGTGTAGGCCAAGTGTGGCATCCGGAGATGACGTGCTGTATGCTCCCTTTAGTTCTGGAACAGCGGCGACAGTTGCCTGTGACAACTGTTTGATCAATCTACAGTAGTTCCGTGTAGCAATTACTTGATCTTGGATGGGGAGAACAAATCCTTCTGTTTCTGGGAAAAGACCAATGTAAGTCAGCCAAGCGTGCGATTCAAGTTTGTCGATATGAGGCTGATCTACTTTGTGGGGGTATTTCCAGTGAGGAGGTTTCAGCTTCAACGTGGCCATATTCATCTCTTTTGTAGATGGGTTAGAAACAGGCATTTCCGGCACGATAGATTGAGAGGTGTATAGTTTATATAAGCTCTGCAAACAGCTTGATGAAGACATGATGTTTCATCTCTCGAGTGGAAATATGCTCTTAGATTTGATGTCAGACTCTTGCGTAAATTGACAATGAATAAGAAGCCCGTACGTACCACCTTCTGATCTTGGAAGTATAAGAAGTTCGTCTGCAGATTTAGGATGATGCATATGGTACCGTGTGAGTGAAACTGCTGTTTTCGTTTGTGACCGCTGAAGTTCTGTTTGGGTCCATTTTATGACTCCAAATGAGTATGTGAGCAGTGGTACGGCGTACGTATTGACTGCTTTGGTAATATGTTTAGCTTTTAGTTTTGATGATAGTACATTGTTGAGGCGTGTTATGTATTCTGCGTGATATTTGTCTTGATTTCGACATGTTTCATGCCCGAGTGCTCTAATGAAATTCGAGATATTTGTACACGTTTTCTTCCTCCAGCTGTTGTATGGGTTTATCGGTTAAACTGGAAGATGTACATTGTGCTGAGTAGGATTCTCTGATGACAGTTTGGATTCTCAATTTGTCCAGTCCAAACTACTTGCCTATATCTGAAGAAGCCGTCTTGGTAATTGAGACGAGATGTTGGAGATGGGGTTTGGTAGAAGCATACAAATTAATGTCATCCATATCGTGTAGGTGGCTGATACTCAATATCTCTTCTGGCTTGTCCTTAATGATAAATGTGTTCACTAGTGTTCACTAGGTAGGATAGATAATTTAATGCCCTGCAGAATCATAATGGACTCATTGAGTCCCCTTGGAAGATCCCTTGTCGTATTGGTATGGGTCTTGTAACATTATTATTATTATTATTATTATTATTATTATTATTATTATTATTATTATTATTATTATTATTATTATTATTATTATTATTATTATTTCGAGAATAACAAGCTGCCTCATTCTAAGATGATGTTGTCTAACCTGTCAACGCTGAGTGCTGAAGATACCACCGTTCTCTTCGTCTAGTGTGAATGGTATGATGTAATACCAGAGAGTACTTGTTATGCAATATAAATTAAAATGTGGCCGGGGAATGTTCTGTGGTAAGCAATGATGTGGATATATCTGTGTATGAGGAACACTGCCAATTAGGGAAGAATCAGCGATTCCTCATTTAGTATTCAGGCAGTCCACTGCATGCATAATAATTGGGTCCTCGTCAATTACTGACTATTTATCAGCTAATTTGTTTATTCACAATGCGGAAAAGAATTGTTATGTTTACAAAGTAACGTTTATAGATGAAAAACTATGCAAACTGCATTGTTAATGGCAGACTGTTCATGCGACGAGTAATTCAGCCGCCATCGGTCATACATCGTGTCTATCAACCTGTGCTCTTGACAAGCCTGCCATTTATGTCTACGTCACCGTATTCTGTGTTGGTTAACAGATTAATCACACAACATAAATGTACAAAGAGTAAAGATATAATACTTTATTTGTACCCAATTTGGCTTCATTAAACCTTGAGTAGATGTGAATATTATCATGTAATAGTAAACGCTGCTTCAATTCCATGCATAAATCCTGTACTCCATTAAAATATTTTCATTAATATTTTATTTACCTGCGAATGGAGGCCTTTCAGTTACTGCATAGCTTCCACTCTGTCTTTAACCGTGGTATAATATACGAGGTTTTAATCACGGCTTGCTGAGATCATCACCCGGCTTAGTAGCTCGGACAGTAGAGCGCAGGTCTTCTGAGCTCGAGTTGGTGGGTGCGATCACGGCTGAGCCCGATTGTATTCGAAGGTGCTCAAATATTTTAGCCTCGTTTTGGTATAATTGAAAATGGAAACCTACAACCTGCTTTCCAGCCAATGCCCGAGTCAGGGATGGGATGAATGAAGCCCCTAACTTGCGGCGAGGATATGAATTGTGCCGGCTGCCGAGGCCTGTCGCACTCTTCTGGGGCAATGATTAATGACTGACAGATAAAGTGAAATGATATTGGAGAGTGTTGCGGGAATGAAAGATGACAGGGAAAACCGGAGTACCCGGAGAAAAACTGGTCCCGCCTCCGCTTTTTCCAGCACAAAACTTACATGTAGTGGCCGGGATTTGAACCACGGTATCCAGCGGTGACAGGACGGCGCGCTGCCACCTGAGCCACACAGGCTCATCTTAAGTACAATTATTGCCACGTAACATAACTCCTACGGGACACAATTCCGGCACCTCTGCATCTACGAAAATGGTAAAGCAGATTATTATTATTATTATTATTATTATTATTATTATTATTATTATTATTATTATTATTATTATTATTATTATTATTATTAATTATTGAGTTTTCATTTCGCTTTAGTTCATATATGAAATGTGTGCTCTTACGGAGGGTAGTTCCACTCACCATAACCCAAGCTTCCAGAGCACTGTTATTACAGTTACAAGTTCTTTTTCTTATTTTATTTATACTTTGCACAGCTAAGAATTGCACTTTCCTGGTGTTATATAGTGTTTCAGATGCAATATCACGAAGAAGGTTGTTCATAAAGCAAAGAATAAATATTATTTCAGTTAAAAATATTTTACTTGTTTTTTGTTCTTAGTTCTGGTTATAACAGCAGTTTCTTGGTGTTAAACACTCTCTTACCGAGCTCGATAGCTGCAGTCGTTAAGTGCGGCCAGTATCCAGTATTCGGGAGATAGTAGGTTCGAACTCCACTGTCGGCAGCCCTGAAAATGGTTTTCCGTGGTTTCCCATTTTCACACCAAGCAAATGCTGGGGCTGTACCTTAATTAAGGCCACGGCTGCTTCCTTCCCACTCCTAGCCCTTTCCTGTCCCATCGTCGCCGTAAGACCTATCTGTGTCGGTGCGACGTAAAACAACTAGCAAAAAAAAACACTCTCTTAAATATAACCTAAATTTCATCATTACACAAAAATAAATGGCTATAACAAAGGCGAAGAAAGAACTCGAAACACGTTACTCGAGGCCAAATATTTCAATGAATATTGCGAAAACGGTGGTGGGGGCGGTATTGATAATGCTGATTATATTCTTAACATCCCTTCCTTTACTAGTTCCCTCTATGTGAAGAAGTCCAATGTTGGTTCTGTTCTGGTAAGTAGATCACAATTTGTTATATCATTGTTGTAGAATTTTTGCGTGTGCATTGCATACAGCATTTTCTAGCAACTATGACATTCAGATATCGGGTTAGAATTATTCTCCATCTTTTTTTTACAAAGGGAAATTCGAAGCTATTCCTTGTCGTCCTGATTCTAGTGTATCGGAATGGATCTCGACTGAGGTTGGTGGCATTTTGAATGCGCATCAATGAGAAAATTCTGTGTCATTAACTTCATACACGTTGAAGAACTCGTGTGGGACAAGATTACGACACCCTGGCGTTAAACAAGTAACACTGTTTTGCCTGACGTGAAAATATGTTGCCTACATTGGGGTTCGAACCCACTATCTCCCGAATACTAGATACTGGCCGCACTTAAACTACTGCAGCTTCGGGGTCGGTTTACTATTTCACAGAGCAAGTCATCCCTCTAACATTTCCTCTCACATCTATACATACTGCATTACTTGAGAAATCACTACAAGGCAGGTTATCAGAAATATAAATCAATTCATAATGGTATGGGGTTTACGGTGAAGTTGATTTGTTCTTGAACGTCGTAAAACTTTCACCCTGTCAGCCGGCGGCCCCGGGTTCGATTCCCGGCCGGGTCAGGGTTTTTTAATTGTAATGATTAATATCCCTGGCCTGGGGACTGGGTATTTGTGACGTCCTTAATTTTCCTTTCCTCACACACAACAATCCACACTACCGCCATTCCAATTACACGCAGGTTCATACAATATGGTGCCAGTAGAGGCAAAAGATCTACATGGGTCGACGCCCGGAACAAATATCATTTTAAAAAAAGGAAAAAGGTAACAAGACATGAGCGGAACAGGAGTGACTGATCGTGCGGACAGGTGAGAGCAATGGCAGGAGAGTATTCATAAGGAAGATAGCCAAGCGGGGAATTAACTTGTTCAATGAAGCTCTGCGTAAGAATCTGTTTCAATGATAGGGTTACGCGGGACGAACAAAAAAGGGATATGTTACCACTGAGATTCATAGACTCGGCCATGGAGTGCAAGAGAAACAGAGAGAGGATTAGGACATGATGGTTAGAATGAGTATGTAATTATTTCTAGGTAAAAAGCGTACATGTAGAACATGTAATAATGTTGTGAAGAAAAGAAAGCTTTGGAGGCGTTTGTTCCCTTAAGAGCTTGCAGACTGAACGCTGAAAGGAATTATACAGCGTGATTCAGATGCCCTTTCCAATGTAGTTTCATGCAACCCACAATAATCTTTCAGTCCTGAAAACATCTGCACTGCCGGTATGCTGCGACCACACAACCGGATATCTTGGTATTTACCGCCTCAACATGATGGGACGCAGTAATGTTATACTCGTATTAACCACTGGAAAACATGCGTGTGCCTTCTAGATCATATGAACCTGACACGCCGACGAAACACTACATTGATATTGTGACCGCAGTAAGCCTAATACTTGCTATAAACTGTCCAGTGTGCCGTACGGAACCGAAGGGTAGTTCGTAAAGTCGTGGCGAAGTGGGCTTGCATGTCAAGTGGGAGGTTTGAGCATGGGGCGAAGAATAAAAATATTTGAAACATTTCTTTAATATCCACCGCATGCAATGTAAGTTCAGTACGAGCTTTCATGCAAATTGCGTGTGAATGAATGTGTTTGTGGCCCTAAGAAGGGCAGATTTGTTAGCAGGCCGGACACATACACACCGGAAATAATAGAAACACAACTTCCCTAGCACTGTTTTATCGCAGCAAATGCACGATGTGATGACCGTTTTGGTGGATGCACGTTCGGGCCCGGTGTCTAATAGATCATCTTGCGCGATGAAGCATTCCACGTGCAATTGCTCTGCAGGCGTCCGTGATGAGATGCCGGAGCTGGTCGGGGTTTTCCGGCGCTTGAGTGTAAACGACGGTCTTCGAATGTCCCCGCAAGATCACGTCTTCTTCTTCTCCTTTATCTGTTGAAACTCCAGGGTTATTTTTACCCTCGGACTCAGCGAGAGATCCTACCTCTACCGTATCAAGGGCCGTGTCCTGCATCTTCAGACTATGGGTCGAGGGATACAACTGGGGAGAATGACCAGTAGCTCACCCAGGCGGCCTCACCTGCTATACTAAACAGGGGCCTCGCGGGGGATGGGAAGATTTGAAGGGATAGAAAAGGAAGAGGTAAGGAAGCTTTTTTTTGCTAGTTGTTTTACGTCGCACCGACACAGATAGGTCTTATGGCGACGATGGGATAGGAAAGGCTTAGGAGTTGGAAGGAAGCGGCCGTGGCCTTAATTAAGGTACAGCCCCAGCATTTGCCTGGTGTGAAAATGGGAAACCACGGAAAACCATTTTCAGGGCTGACGATAGCGGGATTCGAACCTACTATCTCCCGGATGCAGGTAAGGAAGCGGCCGTGGCCTTAAGTTAGGTACTATTCCGGCATTTGCCTGGAGGAGAAGTGGGAAACCACGGAAAACCACTTCCAGGGTGGCTAAGGGGGGATTCGAAAACACCTCTACTCAGTTGACTTTGTGAGGCTAAGCGGATCGCGTTCCAGCCCTCGTACCACTTTTCAAATTTCGTGGCAGAGCCGGCAGTCGAACCCGGGTCTTCCGGGGTGGCAGCTAATCACACTAACCAGTACACCACAGAGGCGGACAAGTCTAATGGCATTTAATCCGGTGATCTGGAGGCCAAGAAACAGGGCCTCCTCGTCCTCTCCATTACTCTGGCAGTTCCTCGTTCAAATGGTTACGAACAGGCAAAGTCGAATGTGGTGGGGCTCCATCCTGTTGCAACCACTTCATCAAACAATCGTGCAGGGGCACATCCTCCAGCAGCAGTGGGATTTCCAGACCCAGAAAGTGCAGGTAGAGTGGGCCCGTCCAATGGCCCTCAAAGAAATAAGGTCCAATCAGGCGATCCCCAAGATTCCACACAAAACATTCACCCCCCATCGTACTTGAGTGTAAACGACGGTCTTCGAATGTCCCCGCAAGATCACGTCTTCTTCTTCTCCTTTATCTGTTGAAACTCCAGGGTTATTTTTACCCTCGGACTCAGCGAGTGAGGATTGTCCGGACCCAAATAGTGCATGTTGTGGAGATTGACATTCCCATTATTGTGGAAGCGTGATTAGTCCGAGAACAAGATATGCAATACGAATGCTGCATCATTGTCCAGCCTGCATAATAGCCACTGACAGAACTCCATTCGAGCCTCGAAATCCCGCCCATGGAGCTCTCTGTGTAGCTCAAGATGGTATTGGTGGAATTTATGTTCATGCAGTATTCGCCAGACGGACGGCTGGCTGGTGTTCACCTGTCGTGCAGTCGCCCTTGTCACACTCAGTGTGGATTATTACGAGCTGCCTCCAGAATGGCGTCTTGTATTTCGCCCGATGTAACAGGCTTATCGCAGACTGGTGGCTGGTTGGAAATCACGCCTGTTGTCCTTAGGCGTCTTTCAACACGGCGGAATGTCTTAACAGCCGGGTGTCTCCTATCGGGTTACCGGGTTCCTGGTACAGACGAAGTGCCTCGAACGCGTCTTGCCTTGCTTCCCCATAAATGAAGAGCATGTCAACGTATTTCTCTGTGGAAAACATGCCGAATGACAGCAGACATTACAGTACATTCAGGCCTAGTTTTATGCACTGATACACTTCTTCAGTCCGCCTCTGTGGTGTAGTGGTTAGTGTGATTAGCTGCCACCCCCGGAGGCCCGGGTTTGATTCCCAGCCCTGCGATGATATTTCAAAAGTGGTACGAGGGTTGGAACGGGGTCTACTCAGCCTCCGGAGGTTAACTGAGTAGAGGTGGGTTTGATTTCCACCTCAGCCTTCCTGGAAGTGGCTTTCCGTGGTTTCCTACATCTCCTCCAGGCAAATGCCGGGATGGTATCTAACTTAAGGCCACGGCCGCTTCCCTCCCTCTTCCTTGTCTATTCCTTCCAATCTTCCCCCTCCTCCCGCAAGGCCCCTGTTCAGCATAGTATGTGAGGCTGCCTGGGACTGGTCATCCTCCCCAGTTGTATCCCCGACCCTGAGTCTAAAGCTACAGGAGGCGGTAGAAGTGGGACCCTCGCTGAGTCCGAGGGAAAAACCGACCCTAGAGGGTAAACATAAAAGAAGAATAATAATAATATAGCCCTCTTCGTTATATACGGTCACGAGGCACGACGCATTAAAAGCTTAAAAGACGTTGCTACATGATTTCAAGGAGTCATGTTTTGCGAACGGATGATATAACATTTCGCATGGGTTCAGAATCGTGTGCAAAATATGCTTACTGAACATTAGTACCATTAAATACGCCTGCAGGTGTTCAGCACCCCTATAACCATGTGCACTTTAGTTGGGCTGCAGCAAACGATATTGGAAGGGACTGCTGAATCGCATTGTACATACCTAGATATATATGTGTACAATAATGAAATAATCCCGTGATAAAACATAAGGGCGTTTTCCTGTTCAAATGATGGCTACCCAGTCGGATAGAGGGTCCCGTGGTCATCGTGACGGCATTCTCAGTCGTACCGCTTGGCTTTAGCCCACTGCCTTTCACATCAGACTGCTCCACAGTGGGTACAATTAAACTGAGTGAACGTCATTCCAGTCTTCGGTCAAGAATGGCAACTCTTTGGACTGGGCGGTAATTGAATACGAGTTCGCTGGGTAATAGGCCAACCAGCTACCCCGACGCCACAGTATATACAAGGAACATATGCAATTAACATTATATATCATTCATTGGAAGGATAATAATAATAATAATAATAATAATAATAATAATAATAATAATAATAATAATAATAATAATAATAATAATAATAATAATAATAATAATAATAATTCGGCATGTGGCTTCCAGAGAGGCCTGGTGCATGTCTTTTGAATTGACGCAATATAGGCAACCTGCATGTCTGAGGTTGGGGCCCTACCAAAGGTGAATATTATTGGGCGCTGTGTACGAACTTAAACCAATGGATGCTGAATCAGCATTTTACCACGTTCTTGGTGGGAAATTTGAAATTTGCTGAGTTAGCATTTTTTGGTGCAGGGTATTTCTATGATCTGAGGTTATTGGCCACTAGGCGTCAACGTAATAATGATTTAAACTTATCTACGGCATAAATCTAACCTCGCAGCCTCCTCATGGAGGAGCCCTATCTGTCAGATGACCTTTAGGTGAAGTTACGACGTCATTATGACGCCTTAAACTAAACTTGCCTACGGGCACTAACCTACACTCACAGACTCCCCCTATGGAGGAGCGTTATCGGTCAGATTAGCGACCAAGGTCTTTAGGAGAGACGGTACTCTCCCCGTTGCGGAAAGGAAGAAGATACTCTCTTCCCTGAGTCATCTCCCGACCCGACCGAAAAATTCACCGGTCTTCCTTGGGTAGGTCAGGAAGACCAGCAGAAGTCATTCCATAGGTCGTCGCTGGAGTGCGGCCTGTAACGGCTCGTACTCTGCTTTATAGGCAGAGTGGGAGAGAGAGAGAGAGAGAGAGTGAACACGGTAGATTGTACGCTGGCTGTTGCAAACTCTTGTAGTGTTTAAGGACATTGTATATAACTATACCTACCACAGTTTAGTATATGACAAACCTACAAGGAAGAAAAGGGTTTATTCATATTTAAAAGCGCTGCATACAGATGTCCATCGCAGTAAAAAATAAATACATCTGTACATACTCCTCGCAGAGTTCACTGAGTAACTAAGTACCGGAAATCTTTCTCGCAAGAGTTCTTTTACGTGCTGCGTGATTTGCGGATGTTAATACGAACCCTTAGTCCCCGAGTTAAACCATTTGAATATACAATCTTAGAGCGTGAGAAATTAATGCTTCAGAAGTTACACACTCACACATATGTTTACACACACGCACGCACGCACACACACACACACACACAGAGAGAGAGAGAGAGAGAGTAAGTGGCTGATTTGCTATACACTGAAATTTTTAAAAGTTTTTCTTTTCACAAATATAACTTAGTCGTCACTATTTTTAAAATGAATATGTGTGTAACACGCACATATGGTGAGGTAGGTTTGTACACGAACATGTTTCATACTATACACACATTTCGAACATATTGTAGTATTTAAACTTTCATCGTACTTACCACAGATTAGCACAATATAACATTACAGTAAGAAATAGTATTCATAGTTTAAACAATCGGATACTGTCTTCGATCACCGTAGGATATGAACGCGTATGCATTGTATGCACGAACTGTTTATGGCGAAACGGAAGTGGATGTTTCAGATTTCTAATGGGCTGTGTTTCTAAGGTACATTTTGTTGTTCTTTGCTTTTCGTCGTACCGACACAGATAGGTCTTATGGCGACGATGAGGCAGGAAGGGGCTAGGAGTGGGAAAGAAGCGGCCGTGGCCTTAATTAAGGTACAGCCACGGACACCACGGAAAAACATCTTCAGGGCTGCCGACAGTGGGGTTCGAACCCACGATCTCCCGAATACTGGATACTGGCCGCACTTAAGCTCGGTTCTAAGGTACAGTAGATAATCTTACGTTACAGCGTGGTAAATATATATTACATGCCTCTTATTGGTTTTCAAGAATATTTTCTTAAACCTAACGAGTGAGTTGACCTCGCTGTTAGAATTATTCATCCATATGCATGCATTCATGAGATAGTAGGATGAAATGCCTCTGAGGCAGCTATTTATCCCAGCTAGTAAGAGCTGTCTCTCTCTCTCCATCCAGAATAATAAAAATTAATGTAGGACCCCGCATAAGATGAAATTGTTGTTTGTTTATTTAGAAAATTATTGTTTTGGGTTAGCTGCTAGACTTGCAGAGTTTCTGAAGGGATGACGTCTACATAGCCAACATATCAATTTAATATTCTGAATGTGCATATTCTAGTAACAAGCGCTAAAAATGTGGTTTGGAAGGCGGAAATTCTTCGTTAAAATAGCTGAAAAATACTAAATTTAATGTCTCGAGCATTTAGGAAACAATTTAACGTCTATCTTGCAGACATTCTGAAATGGTGTTATCTAGGTAGCGCCACTTCAAAACCAGCACCAGAACATCTTACATTTTTTTTTCCTAAATGCTCGAGAAATCATGTCTAGCCTTTACAATATTCTAACGTAAACACAAGGAAAGAGTGTATTTGGGTAAAATCCGTAGAATTAAACCCTAAATCTTTGCACTCTTTAGCACAATAATCAAAGAAGGTTTCACGTCTTACAGATCACACTTTTGACTTTTGTTGCTAGATAACAACAATCGGGATTTCAGTTGCATATAATTCATTGCACACGGGGAAAGGGTGTTTGTGAATGTTTTAACACATACCTCTTCATTTAACACATCAACCTACCATACCAACCACCAGAGGAATACGCATTAGTGAATACACCCTCCACATGGTGACGACGTCAAGATTGGCCTCTGGCTGTTTTTTTTTTTTTTTTTTTTTTTTTTGCTATACGTCGCACCGACACATATAGGTCTTATGGCGACGATAGGATAGTAAAGGGATACGAAGTGTTAGGAAGCGGCCGTGGCTGTAATTACGGTACAGCCCCGGCACTTGCCTGGTGTGAACATGGGAAACCACGGAAAACCATCTTCTGGGCTGCCGACAGTGGGGCTTGAACCCACCATTTCCCGATTACTGGATACTGGCCACACTTAGCATCCGGCTGTAATCAGGGCCAAATCCACATAGGGTATGTAACACTGATTCCACCCGCCATCCCACCAGGGTGTGAGAAAAGATGCTGAAGAAGAAGCTGTATCAAGGTAAGAGAAAAAAAGAAAGAACTATATATAATTTGATAGCCAGAAATCCTGTAAACAGGAGTGTGCATGGTATTCGGGAAAGTTCTGAGTTTTTGTAGGATGGTTTTGTAAGCAATTGAATTGTTTGGACACCCCTCACACTACATGCTTTTTGTTACAATCTGCTTTAAGTAGCATCGACACAGCTAGGTCTTGGGGCGAAGATGGGACAGGACAGGGCTAAGAGTGGGAAGGAAGTAACCGTCGCCTTAATTAAGGTTACAGCCCCAGAATGTGCCTGGTGTGAAAATGAGAAACCATAGAAAACCATCTTCAGGGCTGCTGACAATGAAGTTCGAACCCACTATCTCCCGAATACCAGCTAATAGCTACGTGACCCAAACCGCACTGCCACTTGCTACGTACCTTACATACCCATTAATAGTATATCTGATGGAAATTCAGTCGTATTCCGTAAACTCCTGTTCTTATTGAGTTTCGAAAGTGGAAGACCGAGGGTTGAATTTCCAGCTTGTGATGTTATATTGAATTGGGGAAACGATGCACAGACGTGTGAAAACATTTCTGGAGAATGGAGAGCGTAGAGGTGTTAGCGAACAAATTAGTTCGAGGTGGCTTGCAAGATTCTACTTCTTATTTCTGGCCTGTTCCCAATTACATGGTATCGGCGTTTTGCGTGGAATTAGTCCAGTTTTACGACATTTACAGACTCCAACCATTTATGGAAGGATTTATTCACTATGGCATGTTTCTGTGGTGATTTGTAGTGTTATGTGCCATACTGTCGGCAGCCCCGAGATGGTCTTACTTGGTTTCCCATTTTCACGCCAGGCAAATGCTGCGGCTGTAACTTAAATAAGGTCACGGCCGTTTCCTCCCAACTCCTAGGACTTTCCTATCCCATCGTCGCCATAAGACCTATCTGTGTCGATGCGACGTAAAACAAAATTAAAAAAGTAGGTTATTGAAGCAGTGTATTAATAGTATCAAAAACAACGAGTTCCCTAGCTGGAGGAACTAACCAGACGCGGCTACATTCCCGGCCCTGCCAAGAATCGAACCTGCGGCCTTCTGAACCGAATGCCACTACGTTGACCATTCAGCAAACAAGGCAGAGCGGTAGCTTACGAGATTCAAAGCTGGTACATCAGATCAGATCTTCACGAGTGGGCCATTTTATCACAAATTTACACACTGTAATCAATTCGACAGCAAAATCTTCGAAAACTCCCAGAAAAACAGTGCTTGAAGAATTCTTAGTAAAATTTTAGCACACTTTTCTTTACAATGTGCATACTAACTGTAAGAGGCAAACCGCAACAAAGCGGAGCAATCTTTGGTAGGAAACGTGAATAAAGGACAAAAACGATTTTCTACCACTATGCTATTAGAAAAATATTTCAAAGGCCAGCTTGTCGAATCAGGAAACCAAATACCGTAACAAGAATATGCCCTATGTCTGCTGATATTTCAAGGGTATTTTATTCTATGGGCTACCCATACACAGTCAGACATAATTATGCGTGTGGTCTACCTACTTTTAAAGAAGCTTCATCAAAACATTCAATTTAAGAGAACACAAATAGTGAAGAGAAAGGCTCTGTATTCCATCAATACAATGTGAGACATTCAGCCTAACAGAGAAAATAGCACGAGTTTGGCTACCACACCCACCAGACTGATAGGCATTCGAATATATTTTGTAAGCGAAAAATAATTTAGTAACTTCATCTCTGCCAATAAAACACTTGCAAAACATTTTCACTTCCAATACATAATGGAAACTTTACACTATAGGATTTGGGCAAAAACGAAAGCGAAGTATATATTACGATACTTACATAGGAGAAGAATAGTTATTGTATTTTCTGATTCTATTTTCCGCATAACACTATACCTCGTATTAGATACGTAAACGAAAGTGTGATATGGATAGATGAGTGATTGCGGGAATTAATGTTCAGGCTGTGTTGACATTGCCACCGTGTAAAGTAGTAGATGAAGATAAGAAAAACGTATTTTCGGATGTATCGAGTTTTTATTAGCAAGTGTTTATTGCATTAAATTTTTTACCAGTATATTGCAGAGAATGGATCGAAATAAATTAATAATTAAATATAAATAAATAGTAACAATCAGGCGAGTTAGCTGTGCGGTACGAGGACGTGCAGTTCTAAACGTGCATTTTTGAATATAATGGCTTCGAAACTCAATCGGCAGCCTGAATATGGTTTACCGGGTATATCCCATTTCCACGCCAGCTGAATGCTGTTGCTCGATGTCTACATTAATAAATGTGCCGGCCGCTTCCTTGCTAGTCAAAACCCTTTCCCATCCGATCAACGCCGTAAACCTATCGGAGTTATAATGACGTTAAACCAATAATAATAATAATAATAATAATAATAATAATAATAATAATAATAATAATAATAATAATAATAATAATAATAATAATAATAAGTCAGAGTGAATTAATTTTCAGATATGGGAAGATTTTTTGTGACAAGGTTTTCCTTTTTCATTTTATTTGGGGAATACTGGTTTGGGTTATTTTTCTGTATGGTTTTATTTGAATATAATGGTGAGTATCATTAGTCGACCACGGGATCTTCTGAACCGAATGCCATTACGCTGACCATTCAGCCAACGAGTCGAACCTATTTCTTAATTGTTTTCATGCATCTAAATTTTTAGCAGGGATTCAGCCTTTCTGGAAACGTCGAATATCCTGGGTTTGGCTCTGGGTGTGCTACTGGCAGACCCACAAATGGTTGTGAGCGCTCGTCTGTGTTGTGTACATAATTTTTTTGATGTCTTGCGTGATTATGTACATATTGTATTGTTATGTCATTCAGGGTCGACATTAGTTTCAACCATTGGTTCAATAGGGTTCCTTTGTATAAGGGTGGGTTTCGATGTGGACCCAGGGCATCTGAAGTTTATGTTTGTTTACGTTATATTATTAAGGTTATTACAGTGGGGAAATTTGTTAATGTTAGATTAGATGTTATGCAGATTTGTTTATATTTGAGTACCATGTTTTTGTTTTTCCCAGTAAAATTGGGAGTACATTCAGTGATTAATACTTAACGATCCTTAGACGTATGGGCACACCCCGCTATAGTTCTGTTTACCTGTCGAGAATATTTTTTTCAAATTATATCAAGTTACGATATCCTATGAACTGAAGTGAACGTACGTTTCTATGACTACATTTCCGAACCTTTGAAAGTCGTATCACAACATTTCCCTAAATTAATCATTGATGAATATGCAATATAATACACACGCTTGTTTCATTAGGATTCCAGCAAATATATTCACATGACATATGTAAAACATTGCAACCCTGTATACAAAAAAATCATGGAACGACTTCAACATCCAATATCTCATGAATATATAATTGGCACTTCCTGTAATAAAATATACAAAACATATGCACTTTAAATACATTAGATGAAGTTGCAGGAAGTTCAATCCATCTGTCTGTAGTAACAGTGAACACAAACTTTCACTGTATCCAAGGAGCGAACCTGGTTCTCCTGAGACATGAATATGCTAATCTAAAACCTTGTACTTTTAAATAGTTAAAGAAGAAATTGGTGGGATCGATCAATTCGGAATACTGGAGCTTAATCGACGGTGTTAATAATAAATGGTAACTTGGAATCGTTGTTTCGAGGGAAGTACGACAGATAATACGTCTCTTCTTTCACAAACAAAGCGAGAGCTCGGCTCGTCTCGTAGCTTGGCCGGACGTCATAAATCACGTTTGCCGTGACCAGGTTCACTTCCAAACACAATGGGTCACCTTTTCCGCGTCCTTTTAAATCTATCCTTTTACAGCGGAATACATCATTCCCTTCCTGTTATTACATCTCGTATCTACCGTCGGCCTTAATTATTTTATCTGTGACGCGGCATATTCTTCGCGACAATCAATTTAACTCGAAAAAAGCTTCATCTACATTTCGCAATGCCCTGTCCAAACTACAGCCTGGATAACAAGCTGTCTCCTTCCACTCGATACGCCGAGAACAAGCTACTTTGGGGATGAATCTCTTACACGGGTGCAGTTATTCCAAGCAAATCCCAGCTAAAAAAGTACACAATGCGTATTCAATTCTCATGTCTCGTTCGTTGCCTGCGACGTCTTAAATTCTAAATGGGGTTGTTCTATATCATTATGCGAAGCGTCCAATCAACATATTGAGAAAGTTGCGAGGACTCCTGTTATCCAGTGAATCGGTGATGATCTGAGTCATTTATACAGAATATTTACGCCCTATTATTTTACGACACTTTGCACTTAGTTAATCTAGGGTTCTTAAATCTACGTCATGCACTATAATCCCTTTTAAATAAACAGAAATGAAATATGGTTGCCCCAACCATTGAAGAAATATTTCCTGTAAAACCCCATCAAATAAAATGTCGTTATCCCGCTGAAATAGCATATTGGTGATCTACGTTACATCTACATGCAAATTTACTCTATATTTACACTAGGAGACGACTTCCAAAGCTACTAATAATTGAAAATGCATTCATTCTTCAGGAAACCACGAAGACAGCTTTACAGGAGGGCACACCCATGAATTTACTCGGTCTGCATGATGCCTTCAGCGATGTGAAGTCCTTTGGTGACCAACTGGCAAGTCACGAACATGACGGTTTGATCTCGTGCGAAGTTCCAGACGATCTCTGCTACCCCAGCCGAAATTCCGGCAGGCAGCAAGATGCCTCGATCTCTCTGCCACATAGGGCGAAATTCCGACAGGCAGCTAGATATCTCGTTCATTCCGACGTTCTTGTAGACTCCTTATATAAATGCGGGGAAGTTATTTCATGTGAATGCGTTAGTCTATATTACACATCACAGATTAAATATATGGCTGAGTCTGTTCAATGACACAAGCACCCCAACCTAAGGACGGTTATGTCTCAGAAACCCAACATTATTCCCTTCTCATCTACCTATCCTTATTGACAGGTACTCTAGGTCCTGAAGCTCAACTGGTTCACTTATAAACGTCACTGGATATGCTACTAATGTGTTAACATTCTCATATTACACAACAATAATTCAGGCATCCTCTACTGCACTTAGTCATACGTAAGTCGAGCTCTCTACTGCGTTAGTGATTGATCTAACGTGGCACTTCTCTTAATCATGCCGACAATGAGCCGGTCATTCACGTTCCTAATATTTCACGTTCAGATCGAATACACTCGCACAACGCACTTAGTTAAATACGTACCCATTTATGTTAATTGAGCAGTATTATTTTAGGCATATATGAAGATCGATGCACGACCTCTTCGTCACACGGACAGCGATCATCACGGTTTCGTACCGTTCCTACTATATTTGTTAGTGGCACACTATACGCGCAAGCAGCTTACTGAGATTGTGGTTATTTCCACACACATTCACAGACTTTAATCAATCACTGTATTACACTGCTCACATTACAGAATGATTTCTTCATAAAAGACTCACACACAAATCACGACGAACTGGTAACAAACTGACGTTGAACTGAAAATGAACTGGTGGTGTCTGTTCCTTAGCTCCTTACTATATAGGCGAGATGCCCTGAAGCTGGCAGTGGGGGAAAACACACCCCCTTCTCAAAATGTGCTCCGGTAATACGTAACGTAGAGTAACGAACGGGATATCAAATTGTAGTTCCCGTACTCCCATTTTCACTGAGTGAATATTATTAAAATAGCTTCGTGGATTCTCAAGCAATCTTAAAAGCGTCCTTTTGTCTCTGTCGGTGAATGATGACGAGCGCTAGGGGAATCCTTGAGCTGGCTGCCACGGTTGGGACCCAACATCTGGTAACCATTAAGACGCGCTCTTGTTACGGCGTAGCTACCGTTCTTTCAATTGTGTAAAGCACTTCTCGGCCTCATAATTATGTGAAAAATTCTCTGATCCGAATGAATGGTTACACGTGACTCTCCGTTGAGTATTTCGCGATTTATATTAATTATCTGGCGAATAACAATTGGATTCGACGAGTTATCAGTGGCGAATGAACGAGGGAAATACGGTATAATGTTAGTTCTCACGTTGGATGTACTCCACGAGCTCTACTAGTGACCTAGATTCTCTGTCACGTGATATCGCGCCTCTTTCCATCTCGCTGGCGGTTGGAGTGAGAAAACTTAAAGTACCAGCGCTTCTGCACCGCCTCGCTGCTAATTAACGACAACTAGAGTTGGGTCGCGCGATTCAGCATACTGTCAATCGTATCCCGAAGCGGGTAGGAAAATCCTAACTTGGATAGTTTTTACCGTAGAATGACGCGGAAAACGGCATATTTCATATCCTGGGTATCATGATATACAATAGGTGACGTTGTGAACGGTCACAGCACATGGCATAAAGGAACGGAATTGCATAGTCTTAAACGTTTGTTGTATACAGTCTATTGATAGACCTAATGTGAACGAAAATATTTGAAAATAATCTTCCTATAAATACCAACTCCATGTGACAAGCATGACATCGTATGTACCTGATAACACAATCCTGAGTGAGTAGAATCCAAATACATAATTTGGTTGAAATAAGTCCAGCAGTTCTCCACTTTTAGGAAAATAGAAACAGACAGATAACCAGACTGACATACAGACACCAAAGAGAAAAATTCTACCTCATGTTACCTCGATGTTTAAATACATTTGGTGGGGAAAATTTAAAGCCGAGAGAAATACCGGGTGAGTCAGCCGCGCCTGACGTTTCTGCTTTTAGGCATCCCAATTAACGTCAGTGGGGTGATGGTCGATTTTCCTTTGCCGTATAGCAAGCTACAGTCTCCTTTAAAGAACTTATTGCGTCACCACCGCACGATTTTTGCTAAAACATGTATGCGACAGGTATTTACGCAATACACCAAACTGTCATACGGTAATGTAAAATGTACGTGCCATTTATAAGCTTTCGATTTGTTATGAAATTATCGCAGATACCGTCGTGTAGTTGACTAACCACAGACGTGTTGACACATGTTGCGTTGGTAGGTGGGTTCGAATCCCATGAGCGATAAATAGTTTCATTTATATTTTAAACTTTGAATAGCAAATAAGAAGCCATTCGTGCCAAATTCCCATGCATGCATGCATGTTGAATGTGTACTGGGCTGACACTTGGTGTAGCCTAGCAGTCCTGGTCATTCCGTTATGTATTCAACAGATGAGTATGTTGACATGTTCCTCATCTACGGTGAAGCAAAGCAGAACGCACAGGAAGCTCAGCGCCTGTACCAGGAAAGGTTTCCACACAGACAACAAACCAAACCAATCCCCAAGGAGCAACAGCCCCGAAGGGCCATGGCCTACCAATCGACCGCTGCTCAGCCCGAAGGCCTGCAGATTACGAGGTGTCGTGTGGTCAGCACGAGGGATCCTCTCAGCCGTTATTCTTGGCTTTCTAGACCGATACAGACAAAAACTAAACGCAAATACGTTTAGGAGGGTGGAGCGACGTTTGCGTATAACTTCGTCACTTGCCCGAATAGGTCCTGCTAGAGGGGCACCAGTTACGTCCGGTGAAACTGCTGATATGTTTTTGGACACTTTCTGGGAGAATCCTCACATGAGTACCCGGGCAGTAGCGCAAAAGGCCAACATCAGTCAGTCGTCTGTTGTAAGGATATTTCATTCCCCGTTGTTCGTCCGTTTCGCCTGCAACTACATCAAAAACTCCACGAATGAGGTTTCGAAACTATTATTGATTTCAGTGCGTGGATACTGACACAAGTGGCAAATGATCCAGCGTTTGTATCTCACATCTTATTTTCGGACGAGGCACGATTTCATGTTAATGGCTCTGTGAATCGTCATAATGAGCATTATTGGTGTGTTGAAAATCCCCAATGGATAAGGCATGCAGCATTTCAGGCACGATGGGAAGTAAATGTCTGGTGTGGTATACTGGGTGATCACCTAATTGGACCATATTTCTTTGAGGATTATTTGACACGCGCCCGGTACCTACAGTTTCTTCAAAACCAACTACGATTGCTGCTAGAGGATGTGCCCCTCGGTGGGCGTGTAACCTTGTGGTATATTTTTTTGCTATTTGCTTTACGTCGCACCCCATGTGGTATCAACACGTCGGAGCTCCCCCTCACATGTCAACAGAAGTTTGCGACTACCTGATTGTTACACATTCCGGTCGATGGATGGGAAGGGGAGGATCTGTCACCTGGCCTGCTAGATCGCCCGATTTGACGCCACTGGATTTCTTCCTATGTGGCTATTTGAAGGAAGCAGAGTACGCTCAGCAGCCAAAAAATCCTGAAAGCCTTCGAAACCTTATTACGGAAGCCTGTGAATCCGTAACACGTACAATGCTAGAAAGAGCCCGAATGGCAGTTCAACGGCGTACTGAAACGTACATTAGTACATTACTGCGCTAACAGGCTATTGCTCAGTCAAGCGGATGCAAACCGCCAACCGTTCTATCCTCGTCCAGCCCTGCTTATAAAACATCCACATAAGCAACCCTAAGAGCCTAGAACAGTGCCTAAATAAATAAATAAATAAATAAATAAATAAATAAATAAATAAATAAATAAATAAATAAATAAATAAATGAATGAATAGTCCGCCTCGGTGGTGTAGTGGTTAGGTTGATTAGCTGCCACCCCCGGAGGTCCGGCTTCGATGCCCGGCTCTGCCACGAAATCTGAAAAGTGGTACGTGGCCTGAACGGGGTCCACTCGGCCTCGGGAGGTCAACTGAGTAGAGGTGGGTGCGATTACCACCTCAGCCATCCTGGAAGTGGTTTTCCGTGGTTTCCCACTTCTCCTCCAGGCAAATGCCGGGATGGTACCTAACTTAAGGCCACGGCCGCTTTCTTCCCTCCTCCTTGCCTGTGCCATCCAAACTTCCCATCCCTCTACAACGCCCCTGTTCAGCATAGCAGGTGAGGCCGCCTGGGCGAGGTACTGGTCATCCTCCCCAGTTGTATCCCCCGACCCAGAGTCTGAAGCTCCAGAGCACTGCCCTTGTGGCGGTAGAGGTGGGATCGCTCGCTGAGTCCAAGGGAAAAACCGACCCTGGAGGGAAGACAGATTAAGAAGAAGAAGAATAAATAAATAAATAAATAAATAAATAAATAAATAAATAAATAAATAAATAAATAAATAAATAAATAACCCACGACGTGAGGGCATTCATATACATTGGCTCTACGGATGAGTCTCATAGTGGGCCGATGACCTTCGATGTTAGGCCCTGAACGCAGGTCATGGGTTCAGCCCCTTAAAACAACAAGCATCATCATCAGATTATCATAGTACAAAATGCGAATAAAAATTACAAGCTCAAGTGTGATTCGAACCCACCTACCAAACGCAGCTCTATTAACAGCACCGCTCTTTACTTATGACACCATTGTGGCTCAAGGTAGTGGGTTTCGAGAACGCCTACTAGATGGACTTCTACTGCCGCTTCACAAATGAACATATGTTTTCTATCAGTATACCATCGCTTTTAGCGTTCATTTCATACCCTACTGAAAATTCATAATTGGCACGTACTTTCTACATAACCGTACGGCAGATTGATGCATTGTGTAAATGCCTCTCGCATACGGTACTTTTAATAATAATAATAATAATAATAATAATAATAATAATAATAATAATAATGTTAATAATAATAATAATAATAATAATAATAATAATAATAATAATAATAATAATAATAATAATAATAATAATAATAATGTTATTTGCTTTACGTCCCATTTACTCCTTTCGCGTTTTGCGGAGAAGCCGAGGTGCCTGAAGTTAGTGCCACGGGGGTTCTTTTACGTACCAGTAAATCTACCGACACGAGGCTGACGTATTTGAGCACCTTCAAATACCACCGGACTGAGCCAGGATCGAACCTGTCAAGTTGAAATCAGAAGGCCAGCGCCTCAATCGTCTGAGCCACTGAGCCCGGCGTATACGTTTTTCAATGGTAATGGTTCTTGAGCGATTAAAGGCGATTGTTGATTGATGTAATAATGGCAAATGAGAATAGACCACAACGACACCAGTGAGATTCAGTGGGATGCCTAATAGCATAAAACGTCAGGCGCGGCTGACTCACCCGGTATGTTCCATCCTCTGATTTTATCCTCTTGTGGATCATTCAAATCACTATACGTCTGCGAGGGGTCCGTTACTAGCTGCAGATAATGAAGTTCGTAGAAAATAGTAATTTTCTCCGTTATTTGAAGAGTAAGCAATATTATGTGCATAAGAAAAAGTATTTAAAATGAAGGGCTGGTTTACGTATGGTTTACAGATTTACATATAATCAATAGTGTAAGAGAAAATTGAAAAAAATCTAATCTGATCTTCCTGTAAACCCCAGTCTATTTACTGATTTTTAAAGGTTATGCATATTAAAACCCGCTCCTGGATGAGTAGACTCTAAATATGAAGGTTTGTGGATATATAATCAATAGTGTAGAAATGGTAAAAGAATCCCGTATGGTCTTCTTATAAACCCCAGCCTATTCAGTGATTTTTAAATGATATGCATATCGAAACCTGCTCCTGGTTGAGCAGACTCTAAATATGCAGTTTGTTGGAGTGTAAGAGTAAATGGAAAAGAACTCTTCTGGTCCTCGTATAAACCCACAGTTTATTCAGTGGTTTTTAAATGATAAGCATATTCAAACTTGTAAGGTTGTAGGATATTAGACTGTAAATATGAAGTCTGGTGGCAATATAATCAACAGTGTAAACAAATGGGAAAAACTCTTTTGGTCTTCCTATAAATCCGCAGTCTATTACGTGATTTTAAAATAAGATGCATATCGAAACCTGGTTCTGGATTAGTAGACACTAGATATGAAATTTGGTGGAGATCTATTGAGCCGTTCACCCGTAATGGTGGACCAAACAGACACACAGACACGAAAGGTAAAAACTGTTGATAAGATCTTGAATTGACCAGAAACGGATAAATATTTCAAAATTTGTCGAAATAAATGATATTACAGACAACGGACCTCCTAGAGTTTTATTTATAAGGTAATAAAAATGACAATAATAATATTATCGAGTTCGATAGCTGCATTCGCTTAAGTGCGGCCATTATCCAGTATTCGGGAGATAGTGGGTTCGAACCCCACTGTCGGCAGTCCTGAAGATGGTTTTCCGGGGTTTCCCATTTTCACACCAGGCAAATGCTGGGGATGTACCTTAATTAAGGCCACGTCTGCTTCCTTCCTTCCTTCCTTCGCCTAGCTCTTTCCTACCTACCTACCTACCTGTGTCGGTGCGACGTAAATCAATTTGTAAAAGTAAGTAGAAAAACAAGAATTTTTAACTCCCCAATTTCTTCGAAAGAATTTAAGAGACGCCAGGTTTTCGGACTATTTTACCATCCGAGTTCTGGCACGTCTGTGATCGTACCACACTAGGTTGGGAGTAGGCCAACGACTAATCGACTGCGTCACTAAAGTTGCAAGATCTTAGATCAATGTTAGATTACAACAGTGAAGAATCTGGATTCAGGAAGACAGTAAAGAACGTGCATTTTTCTTCCGGGATTATTCCTAAGAGTACTGACCAGTACAAATCTACATTGAATGGAACAATAATATTTAATTCCGATTCATTTCCAGAAACCGACAGATGGCTATAGATGAATATGTCAAATATTTCGGGGTGTGGAAATTAGACACGTTGTAGGGCTACATATTGTTAAATAAGTCATGTTCGCTTTCTTCCTTTTTCTCTTCCATTCCTTTCTTTCTTTCTTTTTATCTAGTATCTAGGTGGTGGCCCCGTGTAATAGGGATAGAAACCTTGTCTCTTACCAGGAGACCCCAAGTTCCATTGCTGGACAGATCCGGAAATTTGACCTGGATCTAGTGTAAAAATGGTAAACCGCAGAAAACCACATTCAGGGCTGCCGACAGAGGGGGTTCGAACCCACTAACCCCCGAATGCAAGCTTACAACTATGAGATTCAAACCGCGTAGCCACTCGCTCAGTTTGGAATAACTTACCTATCAGTTGTAAAATGAAGAAATGGAAGCTTATGTGACTGGTACTATTGTGATCATAGCCACGACACCTCCATGTTTATATGGAGCCCGATACGTAGCAACGTGACTGATTGTTCTCTGTTGTAAAGTGAAACATTTATGATGATGTCCGGAATGAATGAATTCAGCACGATCATATGAGAAAGAATAATTGTGAATAAACTAGCGCAATTTTTCGCTTTTAAATTTCCTATACTACTAACTTTGGTCAATTCATCTGCTCTCTAGATCCATACGTTGAGGTTTTAAATCATCATGTGATTCGTAGCCCTTCCTTTTCCTTTTCCGCTAACCGCATACTGCTATTGATATGAACTATTCCATATTCCTTCTTAAAAGTGTTAAGAGAGGATAGTTGCCCTGGTGTACTCACAACATAATCAACATCGCCGCAAGCTTCAGTGCCATAAAGCAGCAAGAGACCGTAGAGATGAAGAGATAACGTGGCAATGTAGATATGACATAACTTGGTTGAAAAAATATAGCGTAACAATTTTGTAGCGTAGGTGACAGCCTCACGTCCTTCAGCCTGTGGGATCCAATCCCCGGGCAGTCGGTAGCTATTTAAGAGTGTTTAACTGCAAGGGATCTGTTTCTGCATTTTTTTAAGATAACGTTACGCCAAAATTCCAGCACTACTCTTTCAGATCGATAGTCCTTGAAAGGGGTAGTAATCAATCGTATTACCGAGCTCGATAGCTGCAGTCGCTTAATTGCGGCCAGTATCCAGTATTCGGGAGATAGTGGGTTCGAACCCCACTGTCGGCAGCCCTGAAGATGGTTTTCCGTGGTTTCCCATTTTCACACCAGGCAAATGCTGGGGCTGTACCTAATTAAGGCCACGGCCGCTTCCTTCCCACTCCTAGCTCCTTCCTGTCCCATCGTCGCCATAAGGCCTGTCTGTGTCGGTGCGACGTAAAGCAACTTGCAAAAAAAGAAAAAAAAAACCTTGCTTACAGTTGCAATATTATTCAGTTCAGTTAATAAATCGTATTGAAAATAATGGAAATTACAATTTTTAAAAAAAGCAGAAAATGACCTGCCATGTAATCCGCAATGAGATGTGATGATTCCCAAATGTAAATTGCACTGAGGGAATATGTTGATAATTTTCTACTTTCGCAATGAACATTCGAAACATAACCACTTTCAATTAGTTTCAATTCCGCACAACAAAGAAATGTGATCGTCCACACTTAATACCTAGCAGAGGCATAGCTGTGGGTTGAGGGGGGGGGGGGGTTACTGGGGATGGGTACTCCTACCCCCATGGAATTTTTACAAAAGGAAATAAAGAGAAACTGGCAATAAGCAAGTGACAGTCGACTCAAATAGTTGGCTTTTTGAGTATTCATCATCATCATCATCTGTTTACCCTCCAGGTTCGGCTTTTCTCTCGGACTCAGCGAGGGATCCCACCTCTACCGCCTCAAGGGCAGTGTCCCGGAGCTTCAGACTCTTGGTCGTGGGATACAACTGAGGAGAATGACCAGTACCTCGCCCAGGCGGACTCACCTGCTATGCTGAACAGGGGCCTTGTGGAGGGATGGGAAGATTGGAAGGGATAGGCAAGGAAGAGGGAAGGAAACGGCCGTGGCTTTAAGTTAGGTACCATTCGCCTGGAGGAGAAGTGGGAAACCACGGAAAACCACTTCCAGGATGGCTGAGGTGGGAATCGAACACACCTCTACTCAGTTGACCTCCCGAGGCTGAGTGGACCCCGTTCCAGCCCTCGTACCACTTTTCAAATTTCGTGGCAGAGCCGGGAATCGAACCCGGACCTCCGGGGGTGGCAGCTAATTACGCTAACCACTACACCACAGGGGCGGACCTTTGAGTATTCACGGAGATAAAATTGTAACACCAACGGGTCACTTGAATACATTTTCTAACATGCCTTAAAAGTTGGATTTTAGATTGTGATCTTAACATACCATTCGCCGTAAAACGTTTCACTTTGATCATATTGTTCTCGTTATGTATTTTAATGTAAGATATTGTAATGTACCGGTACTGGAATCTATCAAGATACTGTAATTTACTTGTATCAGTGTCAATATGACACCTGTGCACACGCACCGCAAGCACCTACATTGTGTTCTATCATAATTTTGTGCCGTCCGGTTCCATGGCTAAATGTTTATAGTACTGGCCTTTGGTCACAGGGGTTCCGGGTTCGATTCCCGGCAGGGTTGGGAATTTTAACCTTAATTGGTTAGTTTTGCTGGCACGGGGTGGGTATATGTGTGGTCTTCACCATCATTTTATCCTCATCATGACGTGCAGGTCGCCTACGGGAGTCAAATCAAAAGACCTGCACCTGGCGAGCCGAACTTGTCCTCGGACACTCCCGGCACTGAAAGCCATACGCCAATTCATTTCATTTTGTAACTATAACCCAACCCCCATTGCTACTGATACCTAGTAGGCCTATACCGTTCAATCAAATTCATATTCATTTCTTTATTTGTATTTTCGTTGCCTTTCTTTCTTTCTTTCTTTCTTTCTTTCTTTCTTTCTTTCTTTCTTTCTTTTAATCTAGTATGTCGTGAGTGGTCCTACGGAATAGTCGTAGAGAGTTTGCCTCTAACGAGGAGTTCTCAGGTCCCATTCCTGATGGCTATTTCATGGATTTTTACCTGGATATGGCGGTTAGTTCAAAGTCCACCCAACCTACGTGGTGCCGCGCTGAGTGCCTCAGGCGGTTGGGGCGCTGGCCTTCTGACCCCAACTTGGCAGGTTCGATCCTGGCTCAATCCGTTGGTATTTTAAGGTACTCAGATACGTCCCCTCGTGTCGGTAGACTTATTGGCACTTAAAATAACTCCTGCAGCATTAAATTCCGGCACTTCGGCGTCTCCGGAAACCGTCAAAGTAGTTAGTGGGACGTAAAGCAAATTACAGTATTATTATTGCAACGTATGTGAGAACATTTGTGGAGCTATCTGACGGGAGATAGCTTCGCCGGTCTATAAGCAAAGAATAACGGTCGAGAGGATTATGTGCGCTGACCTCACGTCACTCGTAGTCTGTAGGCACTCGAGAAGATCAGCGGTCGCTTGGTAGGCCAAGGGCCATCATGGCTGTAGCATCATGGGGTTGAGTTTAGTTTTACAATCTAGTGACGTCTCTGCTTCTTTTTTTCTTTTTTGTTTCTTGGCAGGCAGCGCTGACAGTCTGGACAAAATTTTTCACGAAATGCGTGAAAATAATAAATTGTCCAACTTACGTAATCTCGTTTTAGTGACGCAGTGCAATTTATGTTGTGGATTATAGACATCCAATGCAATTTAAAATTGCCCCTTAAAAGTACGTGAAAATAATGTCGTCAATGTTTGAAATGAACCAATTCAATATCAGCAAAGAAAACACTTGCTCTTTCTATAGCACTGACGGCCAACCACTGGCAGTGTTAGTTTACTTCAACTTTTCAATCTGAACAAAATCAGATAATTACAGCGCCTTGTTAGGAACAATCAATCTGGCATTGGCGCGAGGTCCACGGGGAGGAGAAAACTTTGTGGAGAGCTCGCTGTTCCACCTCTCCTTATCTCTCTCCTTGCCTAGGCCTCGCTCTGCGTCGGCCATCTGAAACATACACACGAGAAGTTTTGTCGTGCCGAATTTGTCTTCCAGTGTAAGGAGCTCTATTCACGAACCCCTAACTCCCTTACTAAACATTTTATCTTCTGTAATTTTAGTTTCTATTCTTGTCTCACCGATGCTGATATTAACGGTCGAGTAGCCTATCATAGAGGCCTATAAACGTCAAAGTCACTATGTCTAACAAAGGTGAATAATAATAATAATACCTAATAATAATAATAATAATAATAATAATAATAATAATAATAATAATAATAATAATAATAATTTACTACAAATCTTGAAAGGAGACTGGCAAGTGTTGCCTCACAGCTACTCTAGCCACCAGCGTCCTGGAGAAGGGAGCTTAGTCTTATTGATATAATATTTGCAAGCGCTGAAATTACATTATGGATCGTATATCGTATTGGGGACTGATGTAAAGGTCAAAGCAGGTACTTATAGCAAGTGGAGGTAAATGTCTCCCCCTGGTACACTTTTACTGCATGTGTTTCGAAGGAGACTTGCAGTGGTATTTCACTGACTCATTTGCGTCTTGCAGGAATGCGGCATTCCAAATAATGAATTCGCTACCCCACTGTTGCAAAACACTATTAATTTCACGATTAGAAAAGCCTAAGGGCTGTAATACTTCCAACCTTCGCTGATGCAATAATAAATTATGTTATTGATTTTACGATCTTGCAACTACTTTTTACGGTTTTTGGAGATGCCGAGGCGCAAGAAACATTCCCCTGTGGGAGAACTTTTGGGACACAAGTATGATATGTTTGAGCACCTTGAAATACTACTGGAGTGAGATGGGTGTGAACCCTCAATCTTTGGCTCTACCATCTGAGCCATTCAGCCTTGTATGTTGAGCCAAAAACTAGAACCAATATATCATAATATTAGATGTTCACTCAAAGTACTGGTTATTTCGCATGTATAACTTATTGGTTCAATAAATTTCCTATCTAGTCACCTACGTTCGACTGCTACATCCTCAAAACATACATACCTAAGGACTTTTAGGTTAAACTTTACTCAAACGGTGATTCGACGACAATAGGGTAGCTATTTATCGCAGAATCCCAATGGTCGGTGTTTCGACACTATGGCAGAGCAAAGAGTTGTGTGCTATTTAAAAACAAAATGCGCGAGAATGTGAGAGAATTATTGCACGCCGAAGAGCAAGTAATCACATGACAATTGTTTTCTTGGGAGAGGGAAAGTTTGATATCACATAACTGTCAGAAAATCCATCACTTCAGAAGAATATATTCTTTTTTCAATTGGCTTTACGTTGCAACAACACAGATACATCTTATGGTGACGATGGCATAGGAAAGGGCTAGGAGTGGGAAGGAGGTGGCCGTGGCCTTAAATAAAGGTACAGCCCCAGCATTTGCCTGGTATGATAGTAAGAAATCACGGAAAACTATTTTCAGAGCTGCCAACAGTGCAGTTCGAACCCACTATCTCCCGAATGTAAGCTCACAGCTGCGCGCCCCTAACCGCACGGCCAACTCGCTCGGTTCTTCTGAGGAATCTGAGGAACGTAAGAAACATTTAAACCTGAGAAGTACAGTGATCGGTACATTCCTAGCAGGAATGTACGAGGTACCAACGATTTTCTCGTTCAGTTTCATGAAGCATTTCGTCGTGCTAATGAAGGCTGCATTGAATTATCACCACGATGGCTACGAGAAAGTGTTACACTCTGCACTCAAAATTCTTTCCAACAGGTATTAGAAAATTTACGTAATGCTGGCTGCATGCGATCTTCTCAATAAAATCAGTATCAACAATTGCGTAAACCAAGATGGAACAATGGCTTTAGAATTTTTTTTTTTTTTTTTTTTTTTGCTAGTTGCTTTACGTCGCACCGACACAGATAGGTCTTATGGCGACCATGGGACAGGAAAGGGCTAGGAGTGGGAAGGAAGCGGCCGTGGCCTTAATTAAGGTACAACCCCAGCATTTGCTTGGTGTGAAAATGGGAAACCACGGAAAACCATTTTCAGGGCTGCCGACAGTGGGGTTCGAAGCTACTATCTCCCGAATACTGGATACTGGCCGCATTTAAGTGACTGCAGCTATCGAGCTCGGTGGCTTTAGAATTTACAACCTTAACAAAAGGGTGGTATACAATCATTTGAAAAATATGAAGTGCTCTCTGAACGAATCGTGCGAGTACAAGAATGATGCCAAACCATACCGTCATGGGCATGTGTCCCATTTGCGCTGAATGCTGATTGCTTGCTCGGAAGTGCATGCCCCTCCCTCATTCACTGATGCAAGATGCCAAATATGGTCTTGGTAGCAGTGTGAGCCAGAGAGCTAACAAGCAAACTATCAATACGGTCATATCGAAACCGGCAATGAAATCTCGCAGGGAGAATGAGGGGACTATAAGAAAACAATGTACAAAACTTTAGCTGCCATTTCGAGCTGTTAGGTCCTGAAATTGATACGAAAATGTATCATAAGATTGACACACGTTAGTAAATAGCTAGACGTTTTCATCACTTCCGTAGATACGAGAGGCAGAACTGCACGCAACACACCTCCAAGGTATGTTTTGATCATTTATAAAAAGAGTATACGTTGTTGATATTATCATAAACTAATATTAGTAAACGTACGTATTTTTAGAATGGAGGCAATTAACAATGTCGGTCGCTTGATAGGAATTCCAACACGCAGACTTGTGAACTCCCCAGTCGTTCAAGTATTTCACGCTTTTCCTCTTCAGAAAATATCAACAATATTTGGTGAGAGAATTTTATGTACCTGTAAGGATTTCAAGTGTTTGTACGAATAAATTTAAAAGTACTATCCGATATTAAACTTCAAGAGATAAATCAACGCGTAATTTCAATGACGTGTTAAGGTATGGCAAACAATATATGCATAGTTAGTTTTAACGATATACAGCATGCAACTTGTCAAAATAACACATAAACTACAATATGCTTTTACGATGCATGTAGAAAATAATTAAATACTTTGTTACTTGTATAGATGTTATACACTCGCTTATAATGTCATGAGCAGAAGACATTCCACAGCCTGTTTCCATTCATTCGACCGGGTCAGGAATGTAATGAATGAAGCCCCCATCAAGCGACAAGGATAGGAAATGTGCCGGTTGCCGAAGCCTGTCCCAATCCTCTGGGGCAATAATAAATGACTAACAGATGGAATGTTAACGGAGAGTGTTGCTGGAATGATAGATGCCAGGGTAAACCGGAGTACCGGGAGAAAAACCTCCCCTGCCTCCGCTTTGTCCAACACAAATTTCACATTGAGTGACCGCGATTTGAACCACGGTTTATAGCGCTGAGAGGCCGGCGCGTCACGGAGGCTTCACTCTGAAAATATCATGTATATTTTTAAAATATCTGGGAAATTATTAATTTTTTTTCAGGTATAACACGTTGTATTATAAAAAAAATCTATATGCCTTCTTGATCCTAATACGTTCCTACTGTCATGTTATGACGTGTTTGTAGATAAAGTAACTTCGTTCCTATCTGCATATTCTGCACTTAAGCCGAATCCACATTTAGCATTTTCCTTTAGTTTATGTAAGGAACGACATGAAATTCATAAACCTTTTTATTTTGTTTCAAAATGACGATGATGTTTCGTTCTGATAATGTCGCAGAATGGTTTCGTGAACACACTGTACACGGATTAATTGCTAAATTTGAAAGGACTGAAGCGGGCGCAAGCAGTAAACACTAGAAAGTATTTTACATCTATAGCTGAATGTCTGACAGTTTGACTTTTTAAATTCTGGTTCACGGTGTATTCAACTGCCAGAAACCATTTCAGATAAGAAAGCAGTTATCAATATGAAGAACAATTATGACTATTGATTTATATGTTGTATTTAACTTGCACTAAAACTAGTAATTCAAAATCCTCACAGAACTACACGGTATGAAGGTATGTCCAATCAATTACAATATACACCAAATTTTGCAGATGTTACCTTTTCAATGGACTTATCAAACATTTGTAAATTACAGAAAAAAATATTTAGAAACAGGGTAGAGGAGCAAAATTTCTTGCGCCCATGGGCGGTGCAGTAATAACATTCGGCTCCACTTGTCTTTGTTGTATGTATGTTGAGTGCTAAGCCCTGAGGCTATTTTGGACTTCAACAGCTCCATCATCAGCCGTCATTAGGTGGCCCAGGCGTCACTGAAGCGGCGTACTAAGGAAATGAGGAGTGGGGTAGTTTCCCGTTGCTTTCCTCACTCGGCCAGAAGTTGCTCTTATATCTCAGTCTGCCAAGCACACTGAAATACAGCATAGTTGTTTGGAATAGGTAGGCCTACAACTAGATATAATTTTTGATTTTATTTCATACAGTTCTTGTATATCATTCCATCGATGTTATGAATTCAGTTTAGTTCATTCTATTTCTTCAAGTTTGATGGTGCCCCAGACATTTTTCTCCAACCTTTTATTCTGTTTGTTTCCGTCATCTGCATAATTTTAAAATATCCAAGTGTGAATAATGCTATTTCGGACCGTAATCGAGCAACAACAGTCATTGTTCTTAACGTTCTACTCCGTACTTTGTCCTGTCCTGCTTCTCGAACATTACTTCGAATAAATGTCATTTCAACCGTATGCTTGGTTGATGGCTTTCATGTATTACAGTGTCACCTGCATGTTCCATATCGTGCCTTGTATGGCTCGATAAAATATTCCTCTTCGGTCAGTTAATCAACGTACTAAGCCTGTGCTGAATGTGACATATTTTAGTACATGAATTTGTTTCTTACCTCTTGTTTCTCCATCAGTGAGTTGTATTCAGATGATTGTCTGTTTCCTTGCAAACGATCATATCACTTATAACCTAATATACTATAATATAAGGGTATAGCCTACTCCTTTACTACTTCTGTAAAAGCATCATTCTTCTCCTGAAGTTTATGTTCTTTCTCGTTCCACTGGGCGAGTTGGCCGTGCGGTTATGGGCGCGCGGCTAAGAGCTTGCATCTGGGAGATAGTGGGTTCGAATCCCACTGTCGGCAGCCCTGAAGATGGTTTACCGTGGTTCCCATTTTCACACCAGGCAAATGCTTGGGCTGTACATTACTTAAGGCCACGGCTGCTTCCTTCCAACTCCTAGCCCTTTCCCATCTCATCATCGGCATAAGACCTCTCTGTATCGGTGTGACGTAAAGCCACCACTTTTTCTCGTTCCCATTATTATCAGTGGAAATCATGACTCATTCGCCCTTGCACTGATGAGAAGCCATCCTCCTTTGGATTATACTCATCAATGTGACGAAAAAAAGTGGAGGCGGCTCCTAATAGTCTGATGCCCTGATTTTAATTGGAAACTTTCTGTCATTCTTAAATATGTTTAGTCGCTCTCAGTGGTTTAGTGGTGCAGTCGGTTATTGGTTTTCCTTACTTTTCTGATACAGCAGGCTTGATTCGGTGGTGTTCATGAGTGTCTGAATGCGATACGTCCGTGTCGTTGGTATACGGCATTGTAATGAACTCCTGCGGCACATAATTCACATACCCCAACGTATATTAAAAGTCTTTATCAGTCGAAGAGAAGTGAAAGAAATACCTTTGCTATTAATATAAGAGGGGCCGAGAATGATTAGACGTCTTTAAATTAAGTGAGAAACCTGTTATTCAGCCTGAGTGGTTACATCGTTCAGTGACAGTATTTATGCATACGATATAATGTGTACATTTATGGACCTCTCCAAAAATAACATTCAACACGTGTGTGCACGAAATTCCCGGGCTCATATTCATTAAGATAAACATGGCCACATTTTGCTGGCCTCCTTTTGTAACGGTAATCATCATGAAAGAAAACTCCGTTTGAATACGCTGGAAGTTCTGAGACGCCTGAGGGTAAACTGAGTCAAACTCACCAAACACCAGACGATCGCGCGAATTTTTTTCTCGAATGACCGTCTCGAGGCCTCTTCCCAGTCATTGAACTGAAAATTAAAAGAAGCTTTAACTGAGTGTATAAAACGCAGCACTTGCGTTTAAAAATAAATGAATACTTTAAAATGATATTGAAACTCAGGGTTTTTATTTAAAGCATCGATCATGGGAGACAGTTCAGTGGTTATCGCATGTAATGAAACATGGTACTAACTGAAACAATTTTAATTTTAGCGACGTCCTGGAATTATGTTCTCAAGAATGGGCTATCTCCCAAAGTTATAGGACGTAATGACGGCTCCGTGGTGTAGGGGTAGCGTGCCTGCCTCTCGCCCGGAGGCCCCGGGTTCGATTTCCGGCACGGTCAGGGATTTTTCTCTCGACTTGAGGGCTGGTTCGAGGTCCACTCAGCCTTCGTGATTAGAATTGAGGAGCTATCTGACGGTGAGTTGGCGTCCCCTGTCTCGAAAGCCCACAATACCGACCGAGAGGATGCGTCATGCTGAGCACACGACACCTCGCAATCTCCAGGCCCTCGGGCTGAACAGCGGTCGCTGGACAGGCCAAGGCCCTTTGGTTTTGGAACTGACGTAATTGTATGTTCTTTACGGACCTATATTCTTCTTCTTCTTAAAGATGATTCGATTGGGCAATTGATGCCCTTGTAGATGTTCATAACAGTATTTTCAACCATGCTTGCATGGAGTGTTAAATTGATAAGCCTGCAATTAATGCACTTCATTTAATTATCCTTCCTGAAACATGGTCCATAAGTACTTATTCAACAAGTGAGATTCAGTGAAACAATTGGTAGCTTCACTGCCTACCAGCATCTCTGGTAGACTTGATCCCTTTACCACTTATTTAATCAACTTTACACTTTTGCTGTATTTCTAGAAACAATCAACGTTATTACTCACCGACTTCATTTCTATGCCTCTTTGATATCCATCACTTCTCTTGTTGCACCTGTGTGTATCACTCACATAAGAGAACATCTAAATTATCCTGTATCTGTTTAATGCTTTACCAACAGTGACGAGGTTTTCATCTGCATCATCATCATCATCATCATCATCATCATCATCATAAATTTGGTGTGTTCCTTGTCCCATCGTCTGCTGATTATCATACCATCCAATGCTTTTCTCTCTCCCTTTTAAATGATATTAGCTTCTTTCAACTCAAACTCATTCTTCTACCGGTTTTCTCACGCCACTGGGGTCGCGGGTGCGAACTACGTATCACATGTTGATTTGGCCCTGTTTTACAGCCGGATGCCCTCCTTCACGCAACCCCGTGTGGAGCGATGTAATCGTGTTTCTGTGGTGGTCGGTAGAGTAGTGTGTTGTCTGAATACGAAGAGGAGAGAGTTTGGATAAGCATTAATGCACAGTCTCCGAGCCAGAAGAATTAATCAGACGCGATTAAAACCACCACATCACCAAACCGAGAACAAAATACGATATGGAAACATTCTTCGTAATGTAGTCATGGACGATCTTGTCACTGGAATCACAATGACTGCATATTCACATCCTTACATTTACGAACTAACGTAACATTATAACGATCTGGTGTGATTGTGACGGTCCTGACTCCGTCTCTCTCAGAAAAGAAAAGTTGGTACCAACAAAACCCTGCGAAGGTACTGTACACCACGCTATCACTTTTGCGCTTTGAAGTGATAGTTCATGAAGCTGATTAGGATTGTGAGATTCAGCATCTAAATTTTGTTTGTTTAGAAAGCCACTTAAGAGCAAATGGGCCTCGTCAGACAGCGTTAGATTATTTAGAAAATTCGGCTGAGTGTTTAGCCACTTCAGAAGTTGTGTAATGAAAATTCGACGTGACTCTAAATCTATGGGTAAAAACATTTGCAAGTCGATGGAATCCATGTGCTTCCTAAGTGAGTCCAGGTCCCAGTCTGTGGCATGAAGTCACCGGTCTAAGTCCAGTCTAGCATGGCACTTATCCTGAAGAAGTAGGGAAATAAACTGCGGAAAATCAGTAATCGCTCGTGAAATTCTTATCTTGGACCCTCGGAGTGATCCAGCTTTCCAGTCGTGTCCTGTCTTGGGGTAAAGCTGCTCCCTTATAAAGTGACTGCCGTATGACAAAAACATAAATCCACGACATTTTCAAACATGCTAGAACGCAGGATAATCGGATACGGTCGCTATATAATTTGAGAATCGAAGGAGTGTCACAATAATCGTTATATACGGAGCACTAAATGTGTAGATTAGGAGCGGGTTAACAAATTCATAATAGCATAACAACATTTTTAAACACTAGTTTTGTGATTGATAAAATGATATCAAGCATTAATGTTCTTGTCCCCTGTTAATGACATGGGACACCTTGGTAAAAAAAATTGAGTACTTAGTTTACGTTAGTTTTTTTCTGTAGTGTTTATTTGTAATTAACTACTCCTAGGTTAGAGAAGGTAGCATTAAAGATCTGTATGTTAGGTATCATCCCGGTATTTACCTAAATTTCAAGTGCGAAACCACGCCAAAGCATTCGTAGAATAGGCATGAGTATGATTTCAACCCACATCACCCCCCCCCCCCTATTTGTGATACCGAAACTAAATGTACTTCGTTTTAGTAATTGGAATTGAGATTCGAAATGAACCCATCAGACCGAGACCTGCTATGCTTATGTGGATGGACTAACGTTGTGCCTTTACTACTGATTAAATTAGAAATGGGAGCTAAAGCTGGCAAACTTTCCTTCATGATATCATCAGGATATCAACGGTGCATTTGCTTAAAAGGAAACATAACTGAGTATAAGGGACGAATGTCGCTGTTGTCGACATTGCAGCTTCTTCTTTTGTTGTATGTTTATTGTTATATTAAATAAGGTAGGTTTACGGCGATGCTGGAGTAAGAAAGAGGTAGGATAATAAAGGTATCTCTGTGGGTATTTTACTGTGGTTTATTGTGGAACGCAGAGGTAAGGAAGCTCGTGGGTGATTGCCTAGACAGGGGATAACTTAGAGCAACAAGTTACCTTAACAAACTTGGGTTTTTTTTCCTTTCTTAACGTTCATAGAGAATTATTTAATGACATAACAAGAAACAGTTGAAATATTACTTGGGGATATTCTCATTAACAACTAGCTCGTCAGCTTCAACAATGCATTGGACTAAGAAGTCCTTAATCAGGTACAATATTAAATGGGAGAAACTTCCAGTCGTTAACCTGCATATGAAAGAGCGTAATTGCTCCTGACAGGTACAATATTATGAAAGAGCACAGCTGCTCCGAAGAGGTACACATTATAGAGCCCGTCCAAATACATAGAGGTTAGACTCAATCAAGCAGTCAGTTGTTATTTACAATTTCAATTACGCTGGTAACCCTTAGGGTGACCCCACTTCATAGTTTTCCTGCACAAGTTCCCCCATGGTGGGCTTATCAATTACGATATTTCACAACCGGGTAAAGTGTTGTTCCCCAATGGAATCTAAACGTAGACACGGTTACCCGTAAAACAATAAGGAATATACAGGGGCATTTTAAACATTCTACTAGGCCTTAAGAAAGAAAAGAAAAAGTTACAACAAAACAGGCCTTCAGCAAAAGGCAAGGAGGCAAAACTCCAGCACTTGTTGGGATAATGTTCCAGAAAAGACAAGAACCTATGTGTGCTTAAGGCCAAATGGTACAGAGGCTAAACCTGTACTAAATGTGTGACTAAAGGGGGCGATTAAAGGCTGAGACAAATTAACATAATTTAGAGGTTGAAAACTTAAGTCACTCAGCTCGAAAGTAGATGGGGAGTGTTCCGAGGACCACCACTTGTGCTCTCTTATATTAAATATTTTCCCAGTAGGGAATATAAAATTAGTCCGAAAACTGATCAGGTCCTACATTTTAGCCCAAAGAAAAGAAAACATTACATATTACATTTTAAGGAAAACAGCTGAAATCTTCCCCTCGAAGCACACGCCGCACAGTGCGGTGATCATATAGGAGTAGCGGACGAAAATCAAAATTAAGTTTTCTTCACGTGTTTATTGTCTGTGAATGCGGTGACTGGACAATTAGATCTAAAGAAACATGTTTGCCGTTGTTAAACTTTACAGCTGAAAATACGGTATATAGAAAATAATGCCTGGTCGGAGAGTCCCGTATCAAAATTTATAAGGCACTTGTAAACATTAGTAATAGCACTGAAAATACAGTATAGTGAAAATTAATCAGTTATATGACTTGAACATTTCTGGATTTTCCTCCTGTCAGTCATCACCATCACAGTCTACGAAAACATATTTGTCCATTTCTAATGTAAATGTCTATCGTCGTTTTCTCTGTGTACTTCTTTATCTGAGAGGTTACAGGTCGGTCCGATACAATAGGGATTGGTGTCATTAAGTACAAACACGTACTGGATCGAGAAATTTTCCTTGTATGCTTTAACGTAATGTGGCAGAAACTTTGTGGAGGGCTTCTACGAGGCTCTTCCGAAGACAGTCCTACGGGTAACTCAAAATACTGTAATGTACCAATTCAATGGAATAGCAACCTGTGCAAACTGCTTGGCTTGTAATAACACTTGTATAGTCTTAGGTACAAGTCTCTGGCGTCGTAAATAAGACTTGCAAGCCTGTGTATATCAAAGACTCTACCACGGTCCTAAAAGGGGTTTCACCAGTCAGTTACTTCAGACGCCTTCTTACGATCAGATAGGAAACTTCTGGCCGTATTACTTTCGTCGGAGGACCCAAAGCCTTGTTTAGTTTTAGCAAAAATTAGGCCCATTTTCTCTTTAAACGCAGTTTGGATTTCTTCTTTCTCAAAAAATATATTTTTTATGAACGCCCAACCTGCCAGGATTTGAAGGGTAAACGATACGCAATAAGTGATAAACATTCAAATGTTCTTATCATGGCATGAAAGGGAGATAGACCGAATGAAAAAGAGTTTTGTTTGCCGGCTTATCACAAGGTTTAGTAGAATTCAATTCCAATGTTTTCGAACCATAAATGAAATAATTTGAGGCTGTGTTGGTTCCACTTAGAATGTTACAGACGCTGCCATCTATCACACTTAAACGTAAGCCAAAGGTGACATCTAATGTACAGTCACCAAGGACCAAGGTATAGTTCACATGATTCTCCGTACGAATCTCCATACGATACGCAATAAGTGATAAACATTCAAATGTTATTATCATGGCATGAAAGGGAGATAGACCGAATGAAAGAGAGTTATTCTCGTAAAACTAACTCCGGCGATTCTCTCGAGAACATGAATCTAATAGGTCTAATAGGTGATCCTGGACGCTCGTTGCACCAGAGAACTGTTCACGATATTACATGAATCAGTTTAATAGGGACGAAAGCAATCAGAAAAATGTATTCATCAGTATATTCCACATCCGAACCTTTGAATGTCTGTTTTTCACTTTCGTCAAATCCCCATTTACAGATCAATTTGGCTGTTACATCCTGTTCTACATTCAACGATTTGGAAATTACTTCCACAGTTTTATACAAAAGTTCTTGTAAGTCTACCTCTCAAGATGTTTCGGTGACAGAAGTACATTAGGGCAAAAGCTATTTCTTTGCTTGCATTGCTCTGTACATGCTAGGGAAACAGTCAGAACAACTATTTGTTTCGCGCTGTTTTTACCATCTACGTACAATTCCCTGTCTGCATCTGCCCTTGTTTGGAGCCATTTCTGATAGCCTTTTTTTTTTTTTGCGTTTACAAGTTTGTCTCACGTCATCGTTCCACAAGATGTTCGCTTTTTCCCATCTCTACACACAGTTGTTCCTAGGCATTCCCTTTCCGTTTCCACTGCTGCATCCCTGCATCCTGAACCTGCTTACTGTCCGCTGTTCGGAACTTCTCACTAATCATATCCGTGTACTTCTGCCTAATTTCCTTGTCCTGCAGTTTTCCTACCCTGATCCGTTTGCAGAGAGATTTCACTTTCTCTATCGTAGGCCTACAGATACTTAGTTCACTACATATCAGATAGTGGTCTGTATCATCAAAATAATCCCGAAAAAAACGTACATTCTGAGCAGATTTCCTGAATTCTATTTCGGTTAAGATATAGTCTATTATGGATCTGGTACCCCTACCTTCCCATGTGTAGCGGTGAATGGCCTTATGCCTGAAAAGAAAGTATTCGTAACTGATAAACCTATACTAGCACAGAAGTCCAGCAAACGCTTCCTATTCCTATTAGCTTCCATATCATCCCCAAATTATTTTACCAATCGCCATTTCGTATCCTTCAGTTCTACTTCCAACTTTCGCATTTAAGTCGCCCATTAGCACTATCCTATCCTTGCTGTTGACCCTGACTACGATGTCACTCAATGCTTCATAAAACTTGTCAACTTCAACCTCATCTACACCCTCACATGGTGAGTACACTGAGACAATTCTCGTCCTAAGTCCACCCACTGCCAAATCTACCCATATCATTCACTCATATACGCGCTTAACAGAAGCTATAATATTTCATATGAACAGTCCTAGTTCATACTGTAGCCTTCCCTTTTAAACACCCGTCAGTACACTTTATAATCTCCTATCTCTTCCTCGTTAACAACCTTACCCGAATATCACTTACTTCTAGCACATCCATACACATCCTCTTTGCTGATTCAGCCAGTTCTACTTTCTTTCTCCCATAAGCCCCATAAATATTGATAGTTCCTCATAGAATTCCATTTCGTTCGCCAAATTGTTTCCAAGGAGTCCTTTACCTGTCAAATGGGAGTGGGACTCCGTTACTCCCATAGGTCCGAGGACTGCTGAGAATGTTCTGAGCTCGGCTAATTCGTGAAGCAGGATGCTACCCTACTTACACATATTCCAAGTGAGGATCTCTCCTCTAACGGGTTAGGGACCACCGGTGGATTGTATAGTCCTAGTCGTCTGAGCACAAGGAGGGCCATGACCCAGAATATGTCCGAGATGCCCACTCCCTTTCCGTAGCAACTGGTATACCGACACTCATGACCAATTACTAGTGCCCATGGTTCACGAAGTAGGACATGACTACAGTAACTCACACCATGAACCATCCCTGATATACCAGAGAAAACATGTTTACCAAACGTTCGTCGTAAAGGGAAATACGGACCGATTCAGAAACTGTCCATTAGTAACAAATCCTCAGCCTTCACTGTGGTCTCAAACACCGCCGCGCACGCTGGACGAGTTGACTGGCAAGTTTGGACGTAATGACTCGGGTTGGTCGACGTGGGTTTGCTATCTTAGCAATCAATTGTAATTCAGTCCTTGCTACGCACACTTAACATACAATGTTTTTTTCATTCGTTGACGCACTTTGCGCCGGAGCAATCACATGTTTAGGAAAATTCTGCCGTTACATGATAGCGCTGGATCTTGTTCAAGGCGGCAGCGCCCTGCCTCCTGGTCCCTCTAACCTTCGTCAAGTCGCACTCTCAAACAATGGAGCAAATCAGACAAGACGGCCCCAAAGCGCTCTCTTTAAATAGCTCCACAAGGTAAGGTACTAGATTAAATTAAAATCCAGGGCACTGATAGGCTAAATTTCCATACACTCCCCCAGGTTTGATTGGCTACATAACTTAGTTACAGGCCTGTGATAGGCATATTACAATAGAGAAGGCACCAGGCGAAGTGTTGACAACTTTGGCACGTCAAAAAACAGAAATAAATATTTGCCAACTACAAGAAATTAAATATCACCTGAAATTAATTTGGGCATAGGCTACTAGAGATCGCTGAAGAATAGATGGCAGAGCCATATAACCACCAGAGAAGAAAAATTTAAAAATTCTTAAACGTTCTTGGTCACTGTCATAGACGGCCATAGTAGAGAAGGCGCGCAGTTTAAATAACCAGAGAAGGTCACAGTTTTAATTGATGTATATCCTCAATATCTGCGTTATATGAAAGTGGGAAACGATTGAAAGCTATCTTGAGGCCTTTCAAAATTCTCCTGAAAGAAAGCCCACAGCTATACTTTTCTTTCCAGCTGGACTAATGTATTCATCGTCGTTCTATCATAGCAGGTCGATTTACGACTACGGATTTGTTGAACGGTTGTCGGCCTATCACATTGTGCCGGGCTGAGTGACTCAGAGGGTTATGGCGCTGGCTTTCTAAGCCCATGTTGGCAGGTTCGATCCTGGCTAAGTCTGGTGGTATTTTCAGGTGCTCAAATACGTCAGCCCAGTGTCGGTAGATTTATCGGCACGTAAAAGAACTCCTGCGGTGCAATATTCCGGCACCTCGGCGTCTCCGTAAACCATAAAAGTAGTTAGTAGGAGTAAAGGGAATAACATTATTATTTTTATTACAATGTTAACGTTGAAATGCAAATCGCATTTTCTTGTAATACCAATACAGTAAAATGTACCTTTTGCGCAAATAACTGAAATCCAAGTAGTCTTATAGTTTTACCCGATTGCTCTTCTCATTATCCTAGCCATAGAACTTCTAGTGTTACGTGAAATACGAACCACATTTACGCATATTTCCATTTTTAAAATCACGCATGCCATTGGCCGGGACTCTGAGTGTGCTTGCCTGGTTGAGAAGCTACCGTCTATACCTCTCGTATGTTACACCCCACAACTGAAATCCATTATAGCTACTGGAATCAAATTTGTGTCTTTCTTACCTGAGTCCATCACTATAAGATGCGGTGTGAAATGACCTTTAACTCATAAACGCTAGGGTCGTTGTGTAAGTGACTATCTCAATGGTAGAATATCCCGTACATAATTCAAACCTGTTGTGAGAGTCAAGAAGCCATCCCGTTTGGTCATTCATCAGCTGTAACTAACTTCAGCGGGTGACAGACTGAGCTGTATGTGCAGTGAATCCTACGTAATCAACGTCATGTTGTGTCGTATTCTGTCGGTAAAATCACGGACACAGAACGGACATTGAGTGAGCAAGTAATGGTCGGTCTAAATCGCTACATGCACCAAACTTGTCTGTCAAAGAGAGGGATATGACATGGTACAGTATGGATTGTAATGACCATTACGCAGGCTATGGCGAATTTCAGTGGAATGTGAAGGGTACACATAAGTTTTCCTAACATGAAACATATATTCAAGTACTACGTTTTATAAAATCAACAACTGAGGTAAGAATTTTGGACATTCCTGTCTTAATTATTCAGATGTGTGGAGCCAAATGTTACAAAAGGAAAAGCAAGTTATGTCGATGAACGTAACAGATAATAATACACAATTAAATACTTCAAGGAATGAATAGAGTTATGTTTTTCTCTTGACAAATTTGCGAAACATTTATTCTTTCTTACATCCCTCAAGATATTGAACATAGTAAATTCGGGATGCCTCATTGGGTTCGCCAGTCCTTCCCCTTACATGGGTCTGACTACTACCTTTTCTATCCATCGACTGACCTCCCTTGGTCAACTCTTGGTCTTTACCAACTGCGGAGGAAGCGAGTATCCCCGTATTAATTAGTGTTCAATTTCCCTGCGTTTTCTAAACGTTTCCTTAGTTTGGGGATTTGAATACTCTCACAGAAAACTCTGTATACGGCTAAACGATAAAGATCATGTTGCTTACCTAACTAGGTAACTAAAGAGTGCTATAATCATATGAGCCAAGGGCCCTTCTACACGTTCAAGTATACTGCGCAGTTAACTTGTGTGTAGTCATTGTTGTACAATATACTGTGCTTTCCTTCAAGTCAGGTTGCACAAGTCGGAAAAATGGAACTAAATGTTTAGTTCCATCTTCAATATACTTTTCAAACTACGCAGTCATTGTAACCCCTGACCGCTTTATACAAGCCTGGTGCCCAGGCTACGAGGCAGCCGGTACATCAGTTTATTGAGCAAACCCTCGTTTGTGCCATATCGTATAGTTCTCGGGGCGGTAATGCTATTTAACTTACGGCCTATTACTAAATTTTTTGGTTTTCGGAGACGTCTAGGTGCCAGAAATGCTTTCCCGCAGGAGTTCTTTTAGGTGCCAATAAATCTACCGACACGAGGTTGGCATACAGTATTAAAGCACCTTCAAATACCACCTGGTCTTTTTTTTTTTGCTATTTTGTTTTACGTCGCACCGACACAGATAATTATGTCTTATGGCGACGATGTGAGAGGAAATGCCTAGGAAGTGGAAGGAAGCGGCCGTGGCCTTAATTAAGGTACAGCCCCGGCATTTGCCTGGTGTAAAAATGGGAAACTACGGAAAACCATCTTCAGGGCTGCCGACAGTGGGGCTCGAACCCACTATCTCCCGATTACTGGATACTGGCCGCATTTAAACGACTGCAGATATCGAGCTCGGTAATACCACCGGACTGAGCCAGTACAGAACCTGCCAAGTTGGAGTCAGAAAGCCAGCGCCTTCAACCGTCTGAGCCACTCAGCACGGTGGGTAATTAGTTGGTTGTGTTGTACGCATCTTTGTATTTTATTTGTTTATTGTTTTATGGTTTGAGATGACTGATCACAAAGAATTTATTCCTCAGTTCATCCGTATGTACCGTGATCTTTTAGAACTTTGGGACCATAACTACAAGAACTATGTAAACTGGAATGCAAAAACAACAGCATACCAAGTCCTTTTAGAAATTTACAAAACAAGTACCCTGATGCAACAAGAAAAACTCTTGTTAAGGAAATTGACTCTTTTGAGGGTAAATTTTAAAAAGGAGTATAATAAAGTTGAGGGGAGTAAGAAGTCTAGCTGAGGCACTGATTCCGTTTATGAACAAAAATTATGCTACTACAATTAAATGATGTTCGTTGTTGATCAGGTGACACCTGATGAAAGCATTTCGACCTTTGGTGACGACGCTGAAATGGAAATAATTACAAATACCTTACCGGAAAAAAGTTTATTAAAGTTAACAAATGCAAATTATTAGGCACGTGTTAACGTAAAAGGAGAGAAATAACCCTAATCTATGGCTGTAGGGGTATTATTAATCTACTTATGATATTTTAACATTTTATCACAATAACACTATTAGTTAGCAAATATAGTCTTGCCACTGAGCTATTCTAACAGTGTTAAAGAAGTGACAAATGTTTTGTCGGGTGTTAAATGCTTTCTGGGTATCGGTACTAATAGCAGCATTATATGATTGTTCTAGGAATTATTGGATGTGTACATATAAAACTAACTAAAAATGTGTACATAAACAGTGGCTAAAACAATGACGAGAAATATTACCAAACGTGTTCTCAACAACACGGGCAAAAAGTAACCTATAATAAAACAGTTCTCTGTTTATTTAAATAATTTCTGTTGTAAGGTTTCGTAGCATGTTCTTCCAGCTTAAATCTTCATCGGCAACAAACACGCAGAGAGCTTTTGATTTAGTGCCTGGTAAAAAGTTTCTGATATTCGAACATTTACACCAGCATCAGCCATAAGAGACTACTGCCATTAAAACAATACTACGAAATGTCTTGTAATTGTAGTAACGTGATGTGTCATGTGGCTTAATAATTTTGAGATGTGTTTGCCATCTATAGAACCCACACAGCTTGGGAACTGCCACTGTCGGAGGAAAGTATCGGCAATTTTTTCCAATAATTTTCAGTTGTGGTCAACGGGAAGAAAACAAAAATTACATAACTATTTTCAAAACAATTCAGTTCTCATACGTATAACTGAAGCAAACTTTTCTGTGTTGCAAGTTAATGAAACTGGCGAAACCCAAAATGTTGAACTTGAAGAATGCAGCGTCAGTCCATCGCATACCCCTTCTGTATCACGACCTCATTCCTCAAAAAATGAAAGGCAAACCGACCAGCCGCATGATACGAACGGTTGAGAAACTTTGGCAAATTTAACAAAGGGAGAAGATGAAGACATGGTTATGGCAGGGTCATATGCTTTCAAGATGGCAAAAGTGGTTAAAGAACAACGAATATTTACAGAAAAACTGACAAATGTATCAATTATGTGTTGATGGAGGGGCAGTTTGGAGAGTTGTACAGATTGTCTGATGTTGCGGCTATGTGTAAGCCATCTACTCATCTGAATACTCCTTCACCTTCGTCTTTAAATGAACGATTATTGAACAGCCCACACAGACACAATGACGAACCAAAGCAAATTTGTTCTTCAGTGCAAAATTTCAGTATTCTACAAAACTACTTTCAATAAGAATATTATTTTTCACTACTTCTTAAACGTAATAATGTAACGTAAACATTTAATTTCTTTGTACTTATAATTTCATCACTACGAGATTCATCAAAAAATTAATTTAAGTTTCAAAGTTGATAAGCATGTTATTACATCTCTCCTCAAAATCTAACATTTACTGTCTATTTATTACAACTGTACAAACCTTGACGTAACCTTTCAGACCTCTAATTACTGCTCTGCAAGTTTATTCAGTAACTTTTGACAAACTCTGATTAGAAATCCTCATCGAAGACGGGAGGTCTTTGAAGTTCCTTCCAGTAGCCAGGAACCGTAACGTTGCAATTAACCTCCTCCTGGGACTAATGGATTCCCACATTACAGTGTTATTTTATTGTTATGAAAGGCTTAACCAAAATCGACAGTTTCTCAAAGAAATTATTATCCATACGAAGATAGTTTTGAAAGTCATGCTAAGCAAATCAATATTTGTAAATAATAACCTGATATATCGCCCCTAGCTTTTCATCGTTCGCGGTCGTCCTTCATAAAGGCTTCCGATCAGTAATAGAATTAGTCGGTAGATGCAGAGTGGGTCTCTGCCCTTAAGTGGCCACGGCTGGTCTGTGGTCCAACAGCTCTGAACTCTGACCGGCCAACCGAGTAGAGGAAGGGTGGCTACGGCTTTACCGTGGCTCTACGCCTCTGCATTCGGGAGACGGGACCGGGCTGGACCTCACTGCTGGCCCCAACCGTCGGCTGTCCTGAGAATGGTTTCCCGTGGTTTTCCATTCTCGTGCACTAAGGCAAATGCCGGAACAGTTCCTAGTATAGGCCACGGCCGCCGACCCCCACACCTTCTCGGAAAATCTCCTTCACCGAACAAATCTCACGGCCTGATAGATGGCGACACCGTCTAAGAGGCCCGCCTCCCTCTTCAGGGGATGAATGGAAACATTTTAGTAGTAGTAACAGAACTAATATGAATGGTCGTTTGCGGTCAATGATTCACGTGTTTCGATATTTGACAAAAAGACACTGTTCGCCGAAATTGATGGTCAAAATTTTACAACCAACTGAGGTAAAAGTATTGTACTACATTTGTTGGACGTTTAGTCTGATCGTTTTGCAAAAGTTCAGTTTGAGCTACATATTGTACAACCCGACGTGTGCAAGGTCCAATAGTGGTACAGTCCCTACTTGGGTCCTTATATGTAAGGTTATAGTGTGTTGACAGGAAAGGGCTACTTCAGCTAGCAGTAAGTCACGCCAGATGATGCGTAGGAGCAGGAACTGCCCAATGCAGTAGGCCCTACACAGTTTTGGACAAGTTCAAGATCATGAGCCCTACATGAAGTTAAAAGTTCCATTAAGGGCACTGTAAAAATGTGTAACCTCAGGAGTATCGAATCCAATTACTCAAATGATCATTGATGGCTTATGTAGCAGTGGAAAGCTCTAGGATGATATACTGAATGTCCCCGAATCGCAGTCCACTTCGTTCGAATAGAAAACACTAATGCCTGCATAGGAGATGGACAAAACCACTGGTAAAAGGCCTCTGCTGTTTTAGACTTATATTAAGTAAGACTACGTGCTTCCGTTTCAGTTCTTTTATTTAAAATTGGCTTCCTAGTATTACTTGTACTGTCACCGCGTACGAAGTAAGTGTATCTTGTGTATTAACATTTAGCTTTTATTGCCACATCGACCTAACCGACGTACGTTCATTATTGTTCATTCGTGTCGTTCTATAATGGTAATACTATGAATATTAATTAAATATTCTTTCTTTCTTTCTTTCTTTCTTTCTTTCTTTCTTTCTTTCTTTCTTTCTTTCTTGCTTAACCTGTTTACCCTCCAGGTTGGCTTTTCCCTCGGACTCAGCGAGGGATCCCACCTCTACCGCCTCAAGGGCAGTGTCCTGGAGCTTCAGACTCTGAGTCTGGTAATACAACTGGGGAGGATACCAGTACCTCACCCAGGCGGCCTTACCTGCTACGCTGAACAGGAGCATTGCGGGGGGATGGGAAGACTGGAAGGGATAGACAAGGAAGAGGGAAGGAAACGGCCGTGGCCTTAAGTTAGGTACCATCGCGGCATTTGCCTGGAGGACAAGTGGGCAAGCACGGAAAATCACTTCCAGGATGACTGAGGTGGGAATCGAACCCACCTCTACTCAGTTGACCTTCCGAGGCTGAGTGCAGCTAATCACACCAACCACTACACCACAGAGGCGGACATTAATTAAATATTTCGTGATAATAATACGTTTCGTCCGTTATGAATCAGAAATCTCAAGATTGCTTGTTAAGCAGCGACCTTGGCTTGAATGCTTTGTGTACGAGTGGTTAGGGCGGCGGGTTTTTAAATGAGCTGTCCCGGGTACGAATTTCGTTACCACCTACAGATTTTCAATTTGAAATACATACGTGTATTTACTTAATTCCTATTTCTTGGCGTCCAGAGCAACATTGTATCGTTAATCTACAAGAATACGTTTTCAGAAAATTCTATTTGTATTAAAGGAATGGTTCTATCCTACGAGGGCGTGTTACCACAGTAATGGAGCGAAGACGTACGTACACACACAGGATGAATACTCACGAATACTCACTTTATTAGAATCCCTACTGTCACCACCACAGATACATACACAATCAGACCTGATACACTGGCCCTTCAGGTGGTCATCAGTCTCATCGCGATCCACTGGAAATAGGCGGAAAGCAGAGGTGGGTGTAAATTTTTAAAACTTATTCTTACGAGATAATTACAACGCATCTGAATCGGACTTATACCAGTTAAGCGGCAATGGCGGCCATCTTGATGAAAGGGTGATTGCAGTTGCGAGAGAATTGCCACACAAATTAACACTAGGAGACGACGAGAGTGCACCCAGATCATATCTACAGTGAGAAAGTACAAATTACACACGGTTACAAACACTTCACCCTGGACAGGTGGCGCTCGTTGGTGCAACGTGAGAGGTGGCGTTGGGCACTTTCTGACCACTATGATTGAAGTACCTTTCAAAACAAAAATCATCATCATCATCATCATCTGTTTACCCTCCAGGTTCGGCTTTTCCCTCGGACTCGGCGAGGGATCCCACCTCTACCGCCTCAAGGGCAGTGTCCTGGAGCTTCAGACTCTTGGTCGGGGGATACAACTGGGGAGAATGACCAGTACCTCGCCCAGGCGGCCTCACCTGCTAAGCTGAACAGGGGCCTTGTGGAGGGATGAGAAGATTGGAAGGGATAGGCAAGGAGGAGGGAAGGAAGTGGCCGTGGCTTTAAGTTAGGTACCATCCCGGCATTCGCCTGGAGGAGAAGAGGGAAACCACGGAAAACCACTTCCAGGATGGCTGAGGTGGGAATCGAACCCACCTCTACTCAGTTGACCTCACGAGGCTGAGTGGACCCCGTTCCAGCCCTCGTACCACTTTTCAAATTTCGTGGCAGAGCCGGGAATCGAACTCGGACCTCCGGGGGTGGCAGCTAATCACGCTAACCACTACACCACAGAGGCGGACAAAAACAAAAATCACTAGTATTTATTCATCATACATTGATATTAGATTTATTAACTCAATAGTATGATATTCTATCGCAAATATATATGTATGTATCCAGTAATAATTAGCTTCACAAGATGTAAAAGTAAAATCCTGCCATGCTTAAGAATAACTTTTACTAAACACATTATCTTGCATAATTCAGCTGACAGGCTTAAATCCTACCAACCACGTAATGCTGTTCCTGGGTGGTGCGGAGGGTCTCTTCCATCATAATTACTCTACCCGACACTACATGACAATCCAATAAGTTATTCAACGGACGAGTTGCCGCGTGGATAGGGGCGTGCAGCTCTGAGCTCGCATCCGGGAGATAATGGGTTTGAACCCCACTGTCGGCAGCCCTGAAGATGTTTATCCGTGGTTTCCCATTTTTACACCAGACAAATGCTGGGGCTGTACTTTAAGTAAGGCCACTGCCGCTTCCTTCCTATTCCTAGGTCTTTCCTGTCCCATCGTCGCCATAAAACCTATCTGCGTCGGTGCGACCTAAATCAAATTGCAAAAAAAGATAAGTTATTCGTTTGCGAGTATAATTTCCCCGAACTCCTTCAATTTCCAGGTTCGCGCAGTTTGCAGTGATTTGCAACATATTATCATTCGTGAAAAAAATGCTCGAAGCTTCTTCAGGCAATGATGCACTTCTTGCTACGAGTTTCACTCACGGTAAATGAGTGACATTTTTGTGGGTTCGAGTACGCGAGATTTTATCAGGAGGAACTTTTGTCCAGTTTTTAACATCATCCTTTCCTGTTTTGGTCCAAAACCATTGAGAAAGAGGTAAGCCATCATCAATAATATTGATTTGTTCCTTAGTGCTCTGTCGCGTATCACCGTTAGAGTCTACTACTTCTAATAAATTCATCCTCACTCTCACTAAAACTTCTTCCTCCTCCACAGACTGTAAAAGACATAGCACCCTTGCCTCATACGCTTGATAATTCATTTCAGCGTTAAGGAATTGACTGAATGAATTCCTAACACTGTTACAAAATAAGTCACTGGGTACACTGAACACTGCTGCTGGTGTAGCCTGCTTCCGATGAACGGGACTGGTGGCGCTATGTTGCAACGATGGGCAATAATCCATCTTTATAGGAATGAACACCCGTTACTACAAGGAGACTGACCTCAGACAAAAGGCAAGTATTGTGGGGAGAGGTATGTGGCAGCCAAGGTCTCTAAGTTCAAAAATAAGCGCAATCGAACAAAATAAATTTGCGCCAGGTCACAAAATACCACGCGCCACCACTTTCGGGTTAAACAACATTGGGAGTTGTCAATTTTCATGTGGTTGCAGCTTCATTTACTCACTCGCACATACCGTAATCATTATAAGAGCATCCTTTTTACAACCAATACACACAAACACTTATGTTATAAGTCTGATACTGGAAATCTTGACCTCAAAGGTTATTTACGATAGAAAGTCGCAATTGGGATGCGCGCTGTGTATACATTGTCTGGAGCGAGAGTAACTTTTCTCCTAAACCCAAAATATTACATAAATTCAAATCGTACAGCATAGACTCTGAGTGATCGGTTGCAGGAAATCATAAATTCTTACAGTCGGACACCGGAAGAGGAGCACACTAGGGTGCCGGGTACGGAAACCAACCTCATTCTATTGCCAACCCTACAAATGAAAGGCAGAGAAGGGGAAAGTCTGATTATACAGGGGAGAGGTGTGTCAATATCAGTGATACAATATCTGGGAGCAAGAATATATCATTACCAAGAAGAATCCTTTTCTAGTACCTGGATTCTATGTTATCGATATTGTGAATTCAAATTAAAAACAAACGTTACATTTGTAACCATTTAATGGAATGCCCTTAAGTAAAAGAAACTATTTATACTCCCTATACTATACACCAAATTCACTTAACTCGATGAAATTTAATGAAGTTTCATTAGTCGTATTCAGGATCATCACAACTTGCTTTGAGGATCACTACATTTAATGAGCCGCAGCTTATAACTCGTAACCATCCTTGAAACCTCTAAACCACGCAGGTAACATTACCAGCGCACCATGCACAACCACGAGATATAACTTCAAGATGAGACTGTGATTCGGGGTTACGCTGTATAACATCATCGTTCTTTCCAAATCTTGATTAATGTTCATTCGTATACCAATAATGTTGATATTAATCAAATATTCCGTGACAGTAATACGTCTCGCCAATTATGAAACAGAAATATCAAGATGGCCTGTTAAATAGAAACATTGGCCTATATATCCGCAACTCTGCCTTCTATACGAGTGGTCAGGGAGGCGGGCATCGAACTGAGAGATCCCGGATTCGAATGCCGTTCCGATTGCAGATGTTTAAACCTGTACTGTTCAATATAAATTCATAAATGTGCATCATTTAACCTTACAGCAAGTTCCTTCCAGTTGGGATTCACTCATCTGTCAAAGTAATATTTCATTTCGGGAAACGAAGGTGACTGAGTGATTTTGTGTCATTTGCTAAACATTGTTCCATTGCAATTAAGTTATTTTTGTAGCTTCTTGCCAATATTCTACCAGTATCGGCGATGTTATAACTTGCCTGTGAAATAAGATACCAACCTCGTGTTCACGAAGATTTTCTCATAAAGACAGTATATGACGCAATTTTGTAGCACTTTTTAATTTTACGATTGATGATATATAGCAAAATGTTATCCATTCTACAGGATTAAAATGGGGTAGGAGTGCATGAAGACATGTCATCCCAACTAAGAAAAGTCACGATATTTTGTATTTTTTTTTACAATTAGCTTTACGTCGCATCGACAGAGATATGTCTTATGGCGACGATAGGGTAGAAAAGGGAAGAGAAAGGGCTAGGATAGGAAAGGGAGCAACTGTGGCCTTAATTAAGGTACATCCCCATCATTTGCCTAGTGTGAAGATGAGAAACCTCGTAAACCTATCTTCAGGGCTGGCGACATTTGCTTTGTTTGAAAACCGGAAATTACGTAAAAATAGCTTCAGGGCTGCCTACATTTGCCTGGTGTGAAAATGGGAAACCTCGGAAAACAATTTCGGGGCTGCCGACAATGGTACTCGCACCCACTATCTCCGAAATGCAGGCTGGCAGCTACGTCACACAAAGTACGCAGCTACTCACTTGGTACAATTCTTGTGAAGCAAAGCATAATTTAATTGTATTTCCTGTTGATATTGAGGCACTGAGACAGGAGGATTGAAAGTGATACACAGTGAAACTTCGTTTTCGATTCTAAGCTGCTCATCATAAAAAGATATAAGCCTACTAGCATATTGTTCCTGAATTATATTGACCCTTTTGCTAGACTGAAAGGCGTACCAAGCTCTTACCTAACACCCTCCTTGTATTGGGAACTGTTCTTTGTCCTCTGGCGGAACGGCTCGACACACTTATTTGAATTGAGCTCTACTGTCGTTTCCCCGGTTAGAGTTCAAAAAGCTTACGAGCTTCGAAACTTCATGGAAAGGATATTATTGATTTTGTTGATTCATATGAACTGTTTGATCAATAGGCTTGAGCGACAGAGCGAGTGTAGCGACTGTTATCCAGTGTTGCAAGGATTTGTGAGTTAGGTTCTGGTAGCTTTGGTTACTTGTTGTTTACGTCACACATATTCAGACAGATCTAACGGTAACAATGGGATATGACAGGGTCATGAATGGGAAGGAATTACCTTGGCCAATTTTTATTGTTCAGCCCTAGTATTTACCAGGTGTGAACATGAGAAACGTGGGGAACCATTTTCAGAGCTTCGGTAGTTGTGTTCGAACCCAGTACCTTCTGAATGCCATATCACATCTACGTGACACGGCGTACTCAGCAAATTAGATTGGTACAGATCGTGCTTCAATGGTTACAGTTTAAATGTCTTTATAGCTCGTTTAGTTAATGAGTGTGAAAATCCTGTTTGTTGCAATCAACACTAAGTAACTGAATTTCTTACTGAATAATCAAGTCTTAAAAATAATACATCCATCGATTTTCCAGTAAGAACACAGCGCGTTATGTTTCCAAATTTAATAAATAAATAATGCCATTTGCTTTACGTCCCACTAACTACTCTTTTACGGTTTTCGGAGACGCCGAGGTGCCGGAATTTAGTCCCTCAGGAGTTCTTTTACGTGCCAGTAAATCTACCGACACGAGGCTGACGTATTTGAGCACCTTCAAATACCACCGGACTGAGCCAGGATCGAACCTGCCAAGTTGTGGTCAGAAGGCCAGCGTCTCAACCGTCTGAGCCACTCAGCCCGGCGTTTCCAAATTTACTCACTATATTACAGACAACACTAACATTATAATCGTATGAGTTTTCTTGCCTATAAGAACTCGTTAATACTTTAGAATCATATGCAACATTCAACTCAGTAATTTATAAACTCATAGATACCAGTTAAATGAAATAAATCTTCTCCACCACTGGCAACACATTTCTCGCATTATTATACCTAGCGATGAATTCCTTTGTAGAATAATTCCTGTGGCGATGAATAGAGCCCGTGTTACACCTTCTCATGCACCTTTTGGTCCGACTGAGAGTGAGCGCCATTTAAACGTCTCTTGAACTCCCCAAAACCGATGAAAATCTCATGAGGTGGTATGAAGGCTCTAGGCTGGGTAGGTTCTCCCGCTGAAATTTGTGGCGTGCAGCTTGGCGGAATTGGGACATATAATTATCGTGAAGAAGGATAGCAAACCACCCCTCTTGGTCCCAACCTGCTGTTGCAACGAAGTGGGATATCTGATGTACCGATCGGTACTGATGATCGCCATTCGCTCGAATAATTCCTGGTTAACCAGCATGTTCAAACCGCGCTCGGCACAGCATTGAAGCCCCATCCCTCACACCACACACTGGCCCTAAAACAGGCTCACCCGCTCGACAAAACAACGCGCGTGGCGTTACTCGGCTACTGTTGGACTTGTGGACGCTGCATGTTGTCAGCAGTGGAGAATACTGACATTCCATTACATTACTTTCCCTTTAAAGTCTTCCGCCGGTTTTACCTTGCTGTTCCTTATGTTTTATTGCTTTAGTGATTTTCGTGAGAGACATATGACTGCATGACCTGTAGACTCACCAACGCACATGGGAACTAGCTTTCAGATGTTGATGTGGTAAGTGTTAGCTGGAGAGTACTGGATCCAAAACACAGGTATTTTTGAAATGGCTTTTAATATCATGTCCAAGTAAATGTTGGGATGATGTTCTGTCATAGATCACGACTACTTCCTTCTCATTCTCGTGCTCATCCTGCCTGGATTTTCAGAACAAGTTTCAAAGATAGATTTAAATTTAGGCAGCGATTAGTTCAGCTTCAGTACAGGAAGAGCGACAAGAGAAGGAATACTGGCACTACGACAAATTTTCGAAAGAAAATTCAAAGTAATGAGGCAAGCATATGCAGCATTAATAGATATGTAAAAAGTGTTTGACAATGTTGATTGGAAGGTACTGTTTAAATCAACGCATGAGGTAGGGACTGTCAAGGAAAGGTGACTAATTCTGTATATTATGCATATAAAGACCACAGCACCGAGCTCGATAGCTGCAGTCGCTTAAGTGCGGCCAGTATCCAGTAATCGGGAGATAGTAGGTTCTAGCCCCACTGTCGGCAGCCCTGAAGATGGTTTTCCGTGGTTTCCCATTTTCACACCAGGCAAATGCCGCGGCTGTACCTTAATTAAGGCCACGGCCGCTTCATTCCACTTCCTAGGCCTCTCCCATCCCATCGTCGCCATAAGACCTATCTGTGTTAGTGCGACGTAAAACAAATAGAAAGAAGAAAGACCACAGTACAAAAATAGAAATTAATGGTTATAAGAAATAAGCAAAAATCTGAAGAGGAGTGAGACACAATACTAATTTAATGAATTTATTGACCTTACTGATAGAGAAAACAAAAGGAAAGAAATATTAATGGTTCACATATCCACCATAATCGGTGTTTGGATGACAATGCAATAGTAGTGTACTCGTAAAGGAGTCAAATGCTGAGGGGTATGAACCTTGCACTACAAAAATCGATTTTATTAAAATAAGTACCAAGAACACGAACACCATGGTTATAGATAAGAAGGCATAAAGATGTCTGAAATGAGAATAAGCAATGAGAGTTTGGAGGAAGGTGGGGAGTCTCATTAACTCAGAAGTATTATTGAAAAGGTTAATCAAGAGGAAAATGGCAGTGGCGAAGCAAAGTTTTGAAAATATGACAACCTTTATGTTGAAGAAACACACCATTATCATTATCAACACCAGGAAGGAATTTCTATCAGCTTTAAAGTGTAGCGTATTAAAATATGGATGTGAAAGATGGATTCTGGGGCAGTTTCAAACAACTATACTTGAGGGAGCGGAGATGTGTTTGTAGAGAAGGCCTACCAGAACTACCTGTATATAAAGGAGAAACGCAAATAGGTTCTGCAAGAAATAGTCAACTAGTAGTGAAGTTATCAAAGGGGAAAGAGAAGCTAACCGAATACCATCCTTCTCTACAAAATGCTTGAACAAGGTCTTGGGGAAGAAATCGAGAGAACGACCTGGGAAGCATTATCAGATGTGGTTTTTATGCAGAGACGAAGAGGACAGACGACAATAGTAAACTCTGGCTGCCGCGAGAAGATTTACCTCTGGAAAAAATGATGAACTTCCAATCATCATGAGGTCGGTCAAGTTTTACTTGGACAAGAGAGCGATCCTCTCTCCCAGCTGCAATACTGAAATTCAATAATAAACCAGCTCCAGAAACACTCTGTGTTTGAAAGACGAATGATCTGTCGCACAGTTTGGAATAACCAGTTACAGGAGAAATTTTAAAATTCCGATAAGAAACTCTAATTCAAACAATCGTTGACGAGGATAGAACACTCCGGAGATAAACCGGGACTGAAAACCAGGAGACTTACGCTGTAAGAGGCAACGCTACCACTCTCTATTCTGTTAATGTACCATGAGGAAAGGTCTGAACAGAAAGTGCCAATCGCTATATCAATATAATCAGAGAGCAGCTGGGCAGTACTTCACGTGGCAGAGTTAGCTGTCTATTGATACTCATACAGTGCCGGGCTGGGTGGCTCAGACGGTTGAGGCGCTGGCCTTCTGACCCCAACTTGGCAGGTTCGATCCTGGCTCAGTCCGCTGGTATTTGAAAGTGCTCAAATACGTCAGCCTAGTGGCGGTAGAATTACTGTCACGTATATGAACTCCTGCGGGACTAAATTCCGGCACCTCGGCCTCTCCGAAGACCAAAAATGTAGTTAGTGGGACGTTAAGCAAAATAGCATTATTATTACTATTGATACTCATACATACGGCAGCGAGCCTCTGATAGATACCACTTGAAGGAAACAACCAACACATCTAACACATTCATTTAACAGTTCATGGCGCTAATTGGCGTTATCTACGGGGTCATAATTTTGAACCCTAGTGCACTTGATGTTATGAATAGAATCAAGTAGTTACTAATTTACTGAACAAACGTTTGCCACAATAAACCTGGCTGTCAGTAAACATAGTTATATAACATGCTGGAGTACTGCAATCTAACTTGCAGTGTAAACAACGCGTTCATTTCTGTTAATTCATCTCTCAGTGTTGTACTACATTATTAGTTAGCGCAGAAAATTCTCTACCTGAAAATCTGCGAGTACCGAAAAGAAAGAACCAGATAATGATTAACTTACTAGATTCATTATCTTTTTTAGATTCTGGGAAATATTCTCGTTTTCTAATGAGATATATTAATTCTCATGGAGCACGAATTTCAACAGGCAAGTTCGATACGCAATATTGATCAAGGAAATTGCACTCTTTGGAGAGTGAGGTCAAATATCAGTAGCGACAGTACTGTTCAGTACTTAACGCCATTCTATCACATTCAACTCACGCAAATGTCCTATTAATATTGAGCAGTAAAACAAACTTGCAGTTTTACATGACAGTTGATGTGGCGTGCAGAGCAAAGAGACGAGTTTTACGTAGAATCCCAGCGATAGGGATGTAAATTTTCATTTTAAATATGGAATATGCAGTGGCTAGAATTCGAACCACGACTGGCTTGGTTTGGTCATCCCGACTCGGTTCGGTGGTATTTAAAGATACTCATACACGTCAGCGTCGTATCGATAGATTTACTGGCACATAAAAGAACTCCAGTGAGACAAAATGTTAGCACCTCGGTGTCTCCGAAATTGATAACAGTGGTTTGTGGGACGTAATAGCAATGGTGATGATGGTTGTTGGTTAAATGGGCCTAACATCTAGGTCATTGGCCCCGTAAAAGCAATATTATTATTATTATTATCTAAATTAACATGAATATTAAGAGGTTGATAAGGAAATTTACAGCAGAAAACCTGGGGGTATTTTCTTTTGTTTTACACAGTACAATGTCGGTACTACCGAACCAAGATATGCCGTATAAGTCTCACTTAATGTACAAAGCACATGTTCTGGAAAAATTATAACACATGCACTGAGACCTCTTAAATTAAGATAAAAGGGAAGAAGGTCCAATGGGAGCAGCAAAAAACACATTTATGTGAAGTATGTCCTAGTCGACTGCGAGAAAGACATGGAAAGTAAAAATGATGGAACATATAAGTGATAAAACGGACACAAAACTAAGCTGAAATGATTCGAATATATTAAACGAATACTTATAGGTGGTGACTGATGTTGAAAGGGGCAAACATCATTATTAATAGAACCTGACTACTTAGAGTCATTCCTTCTGGTGACTAATCAATGGCAGTAAAGATAATGTTACGTGCCATCCCTCTGTATGCAGCACCCTTTCGGCGTTTTCTGGAAGGAACTCGTCAGTCAGCTGGGAACTTCCAGCCACAGGGCTTAGTGTTTCTCTTGAATAGTCTCGAAGGCGGAACGAGAGTGTTCCATCTCTAGCTGCTTCGCGAGGATTCCAGTAATTCATCTGCAGATATACCAGGCGGCTCGCAAGCGGCGTATTTTCTACTTACAAATGTCCCGCAGGCACTCGTGATGCAAGGGATGCCTAATCACTTGTTTTCGAAGGATAACTACAACGTGCTCTATTTCGGATACTGTGAAACAAATAGCAGTCATTTTACAGCACACCTTCTATAACATTGTGCATTTGTAAATACGCCAAAGATGAAGAAAAAAATCATAACTTATTAGTTTATACACGTGCATATATTCCGCTCCATAAAATAGTTGTTTGTATGAAACAAGAACTTCTACGAGTATTGTAGCTTCAAAGCTCTGAAAATTAAATGGTCATATTAGGATCTATCAGAGCGATTCCTTCTAAAGCTAATCATAATAGATATGCTCAGAAACATGTCCCTGATGTTGCAGACAGATGTTGCTGAACAAGTCTCGCAGTGTTTGCATGGACACGCCTCAACATTAAAGGTGTCACAGCAGCATAGGCCTCACGAATTCGTTTTCTTAACTGTTCAGCATTTGTTGGCTCAGTTTCGTACATTTTTTATACATCCCCATAGAAATATGGCCAGAGGAGTGAGATCAGGTGATCGTGGTGGTCACTGCCTGGGTACAACATGACTTATCCACCGTTTGGGTTATCGTGCACCAAGATACTCCCCCACGGCTCGAAAGTAGTGAGGAGGCCCACCATCATGCTTCAACCAATTTTGCAGTACTAGTTACAGTGGAATATATTCTACAAGATTTTCTGGAAATATGTGGGTCTCTAAAATTTCCAAATAATGCCTACCGTTGAACCTAGCGGCTATATAATAGGCCCAACAATTTAGCCTCCCAGAATACCGCACCACACCCCCACTGTAGTTGCATATACTGCGCTCGAACCCGATGGAGTTTGGAGATTGTGAGTGTTGACGATGGAATCATTCGAAACGTAACATTCATCTCTCCACAGGATATTTCGGATAAAATGTGGATCTTACGTTTATGCTCCAACGATTCTTCAGCAATATGTTACCATGCGATCAAAATCGTCTCTGTATGTGCACCTTTTATGGGTGCTATTTTCTCTCGTTCAGGGTATTGATGTGCGGGATATTCCAAGCTCATCCTCAGCTCACCTTTGCCCTAAGTAACATTAAATATGTGTACGTTGTAATAATGATGGTTTGTATATTATTATTATTATTATTATTATTATTAATACTATTATTATTATTATTATTATTATTATTATTATTATTATTTTCATCACAGTTGTGTGAAGCTCAACTTACCGTGTGAAGGATTGCATTGAATGTATTGCGGTAGATTCTGCACAACGTCAGCATTGTCAACAATATGTCTGTCCATGCTGGTATGTTCCTTGCACAAACCACTAGCTCTTAATTGCAACTCTCTTCGGCGAAATACGTGTATATAAGGCAGACGTCTGTTCGGAAACTTCTCTGTCTCCGTCTGCGAGCTTCGGCTGCTTTCCGACTTGATTATCGACAGATTAATATGAGGTCTGTGCATTCGTCGTTGCTGAACACACTATCCATGGACGATATTTAGACAGCAAATATACTGTAGTGCTACTGAACCATACACTAGTCTCGTACTATGCAGCCGAAAACGAGGCTTACCAATACAAGGGGTTACATTAGACGGGTAGCGCTGAAAAACATACTGCGAGCGACCGTCCGATTGTTATCTCTTCGTATTCTGACGTAACCGGCCTGCAGGCTGTAGTATCCCTGTGAAAATCGGTTAGTAGACATCCCATTCATCACTAGTGAATGCGGGACATTTATAAGTAAAAAGTACGGCGCTCGAGGGCCGCCTCGTATAAAGTGGACAAAGTAATTGGAGTTGGGGTTTGACAGCAGTGGTGCCAGCTGTCGTGGTTGTTGTGTTGGAGCATCGAGTGTGAGGTGGGTGTTCTATCAGAGTCAGTGTATGTGTGTAGCAGTAATTTCTTCTAATAATATTAAGTATCCGATTTAAAATTATATAAACCTACATATTTATCACAGACAAGTCGTGTCCACTTTAAGGGCAAGCGGAGTTAAAGAGATCTTTCATTCCTTTAACTCTGTGTTGCGAGTAGGTCCGTGATAGGTCCGTGATCTTGTTTCTCTGTTGTCCCAAGCAAGTTTGAGGGTGATCCTGGCTATTATAGGTAGCCATCACTGCAGATTTCGTCTGGATTTTGTGCTGTACACCCGCAATGCGGTATGGGACCTTTCATTTTTGGAATATTTTCACGTTATCTTCCCTTTTGAAATAAAATATTCCTATATAATTAATGTCCAATTACTCTATTGTACAACTGACTGGTTCTTGGTTTGTTTCATTTCAATCTCTTAGTTGTGTGACAATAACATACGTAACGGTTATTGAGAGTGAAACTACCGGATGAAGCTAAGTAACTGCGATCTTATGAAAGGGGCTTATAAGCTAGTAAGAACATATAATACAAAATTAAATGCTGACCGTTTTTCTAAATCGATTTTATATTATTCGTACTTAATTCTTGTGGTCAGTTTTATTCAATGACAGCCTGAAATTTATTTCGGCTAGCAAACTTGTTTAACGTTTCATAGTGGTTCTGTATCACTACAATTATAACTATTAATTTTAATCAGATTAAGACGCCGTAAGATAGTATCGAAAGATCAATTATTGGGAATCGTCGCAATATAAATTATGTTGGGATCTAAGGAAAGGAGAAAACTGAGAAAGGTTTTTATTTAGTTATATATTTAGGATGAGCAACAACACAACGCCGAATTACAAAGATCCACGTCTGTCATCCACGCGGGCGCTCAAATTGATATATGCTATATCGACGTCACGAAGGCCTTCGATACCGTGGATTACATGCCACTTGCATGCAAACTTTCTGAACGGTTTAACGTCCATGGGAGACTCTTAGCTCTCATTAATAGCTTCCTGAGTGAAATACTGCAGCGCGTGGTCCTTGATGGATGCAGTTCACCTCCTACCACCACCCTCTCTGGTGTCCCGCAGGGCAGTATCCTATGTCCTCTTCTTTTTGCCCTGTTTATTGATGACCTTATCGATACTCCTTCCAGCCATTCATGTGAAAACCTTCTCATTGCAGATGTTTGTAAAATCATCAAGCCGATCAATTCTCCCACAGATACAATGCAGTTGCGAAGTGCACCTTATTCACTTTCAGGCTGGTGTGCTACAAGGCTATTAAACCTCATCCCTGCAAGTGTTCCACCATTTCGTTCACACTGAGTAAATCCCCCTTTCTACATCACCTAATGAACAACCGATTGCAATTGTTGACAATCAAAAATACTTAGGAGTGCATTTTGACAGTAGATTGTTGTTTGTCTCGCACATAAACAGGGTTACCTCACGTGCTATGTCACTCCTTGGTTTACTCTACAGGTTTTCAAAGATCACAGATATAAATGCCCTTAGATTCAGTGGTAGGGTCTATAGGAAGTCAAAGGTTTGATTTTAATATAATCAGAATACTGAACAGGTTAAAAAATATTAGAGGTAAAGTATTCATTGAATAATGCAGGTATATCTGCTCCACTGGCTACAGAATCGTCCCATGTTACTACTTCCGGTATTCGTTTGTTGTCTCTTGTGTTGTTTGTAGGCGACCAGAACTTTTCACTGTTGTGTCTTACTTCAAATCAGGCTCCATAAGTATATTCTGAGTAATCCCACCTTAATAATTACTTGTGGTGTTTGCGAAGGTCAGAGAATATTTTATAATTTCTCTCGAAGGACGCATTCTTCCATTGTCTCCAGGCTTCCGATTTATTAAGTTCAGCACTTTTAGTATCACTCTTCTTCCATGGGGGACATTTTCAGGACATCGAACGAGTAAGAACGGGGTCACGGATCACAGCAAGCGTCCAATCATGAAATAAGTCCACCGCATCTTGAACTTCATCCACAAGCAACAAATGGCCTGGAAAAAGGGACAGGGTACGATTAACAGTCTGCCAGTCAACTTTACGCCCTGCGCGCACAGAGCTCCTAAGGACAGGTCAATGACATCTTGGAGCACGGGGAGGGGTTAGAATGAAAGTTTCTTCAAGGGAATTGTGGTTGGAGTTAAAAATATTTCGTCCCACAGAAACAGATGAGGGCTCGTTATAAGAAAACAGGTAATCAGGAAGACTATTTCTACAGGTGTCTTCCAAGGCATGCTGTTTAAAGTTTAGTCCAGTAATATAGCGGTCCAGATACCATTTGTCAAGGTTATTAGAAGGCTGACCTAATGAAGGGGAAATCCAGGAGACAAACAGATGAAGGTCTCTTAGTATGACTATGTTACCTTAGGAATGAACGGCTTTAATCAGAGAGGAAAGAAAAGCTTCAGAATAGTTTAGATAAGAATGAGGTGCTCTATAGGAACATGCAAATAGCTATTTATATTATGAAGTGTAACTTCAACCCGTACAGCTTAACAGTCATTCATCAGGTCGGAGCGTAGGGTCGCATGCCATTTAGATTTGGCAGCGACTAAAATACCCCCTCCACGAGATCCAGTTCTGAGATCGGTCCTGAATAAGGATAACTCTTTAGAAAGTGATATTTCAGAGTCTAATACGAAATCCGTCAACCAAGTTTCACTTATGGAGGTAACGTCTAAAGCAGCTATTTTTTTAACATGACGTTCACAGTCTGTAATCTTATTTTTCATGAACCTGATATTTTGATAGTACACAGAGAACTCATTATTCGTTGTAGGCCCAGAGTTAATTTGTACATCACCAGACAAGGGTAACAGTGTAAGTAAGAAACTTAACGAGGAACGGCGAGCATGAGAGCGTAATTTCAACGAATCGTGGGTCGATGTTGGGACCGTAAGAAAACAATACAGATTAGCCGTTGTTAAGGAAGGAGAATAAAACATACGATCTGTAGTTAACTAGTCTCCTGCCTGTGAGGGGGCGAGGGAAATTTCCACGTTCCATTGCGTACCTGCAGGGGATCACTCGCGGCAGTTGAACAAACAGATTGCCAACTCACTATACTCCACATCACCACTAAATACCTGGGAAGAAATTCCAACACAATTCGAGACGCCAAATCCTTGATTAACTGCACATATTACTAAAGTAGCACAGAGGGTACTCAAACCGAGACATTCACTCGCCGCCATTTTATCATTAAACTCTGATGCTTCGTTACAACTGACTGTTCATGTGTTTCTCCTTTAAGTGCTTGTTAAAGTGTTGTCCTAGAAACATGTATTAGACTATGTCAGTATTTTGTTTTAATTTACGATATGGAATTCAATATCGAGTCATCTCACATGAAGGAGGTAATTCCTATTATGCTGGCTTATGGAGGGATCTATTGAATTAATTGTGATTTATAACTAGAAATAATTAATTCTGAAATTAAATTATCTTCTAATTGATTCTTCGCGCTGGTTATTTTATGGAAATAATATTTGCGTAATTTATTGAATGTGTGATTATCATAATTTTGAAAGTAGTCACTAGATGTGTTGATCTCGTTTTGAATTAGTTCTATTTTACAAATACTTTCTGAGCATAAATGAATATAATTATTTACCCATTTCTGCGAACTGATTGTATTTCGACGTGTGGCATTCCTATTTATTTAACTTAGTTCCAATAACTATGCTGGTTTGGGTTAATTCAGTGACTTCAAAGCAGACTAAAATCTGTTTCCTCACTGACGTAACATTGTTGTGGAGGATCGTCACTGCAAATATTGAAGGTACCGGGGTACCAGGTACTTGTAAAATCAATGTTACCTTTAACTGTCAGCTGCAATCCCCGGGTGTGCATGGACCGCTTCATTAGGAAGGCGATCTATTGAGATAACAGGTCGTTGTCTTCAGTGACGGATATAGCCTACGGCTAAAATGTTTAGTATCTCCAGTTTCTCAAGTGCGTAAACGTGAGGCGAATCTCCTATGTAAACGCGCGTCAATGAGGTAAGGTACCACGCAGTGTAATTTCTCTTTCAGATTCTTAGTCTAACTTGTGAAGCAACCGCCAACATATATAACATGTGTATAGTATATTAAAATGTATACAGTATACTTATATCCATTATGTAAAAATGGACTAAAGATCCTCTGGCACTCCGATGGATTGGAATAATGGTTGGCATTAGCTGTAAAATAAAGTTCCATGGTAATTTTCCTTTGCTATATACAGTACATAATAGGTACATAAGTGCTGCCTGGATCTGACGAGGGGACTGGAGTATGCCAGAAGAGTTCGATAATAAAAGGGGATGAATGAAAGCCCGGTGTGACCAATGAACGGACACTATCAGAAATCAAGAGAGCGGTCTAGGATGGCTGTATAAAACCGTAAGGAAGACAGGCCTGTTTATACGTGGGAAAGCCATTACCAATTTATAAGGTAATAAATGACGTCATCTACCGCATACGACGGATAACAAGGTGCAAGATGAAAATGGTGCATCTGGACTCCTGGATGGTGCCTTACCGAGGATCAGCTGAGAAGATAACTATTCAGGAAGATCCCCGACCAAAAGGGGGGCAATACTACGTGCCAGCCCTCTGTAGGTAGACCCTTTCTGTGTTTCCTCGAAAATCTAGTGTGTCAAATGGCAGCTCTCAGCCGAAGGACACAGTGACGGCCTCTCCCCTCTGTTGTTCCCTTCGTCTTCTTTCTCTTGTATCTGCTCGAAAGGGAACTGGGAATACCCCTGCTTTACCTGCATCGTGAAGATTCCAGTACTTCATCAGGAGGTATTTAAACAAGGGGCTGGCTACAAACTGGGGAGTTGGAGTTGGACAACTATGGTTCTGATTCTGAATATCGTTGTTGTTGTGTTGGAATGTCAAGTGTGTGGTGGGTGTTCCACCAGAGTTTGTGTCAGAGTCAGATGCGGAGTTGGATAGCATAGTGTGGATGTCGTCTGAGTTGTTAATGGAGTGCGTACGACGAAGTTATGTTAAAGTGTGGTCACCGTTTTTAGTGGCACTGTGCTATTTTCCTGCCGAGTAATATGTGCTGGCTAGTCCACCGTGTAGAGTAGTCACGTTCACTATGAGATAACTGAGTTCAGTGTGATGATTGTATGAGTTACCAGAGTCATCTTGAGTCGAGGCAAGGAACAGTCGTCGTGCGTTTTGATTGCTAACAGACTGTGTGTTCGGATATGTCTGCGTTCAGCTGTTGTGTTGAAGAGACTGAGAGCGTGAAGCGAAGCGAACGTGAGACGAGTCAATCATGATTATCGCCCGTCCATGTAGTACCAGCGAGCCGGACTACCTGTTGTGAGGAGGACGGGGACTTTGTAAATAGCCACTAACTGGGAAGCTGCCGTCATCCGTTCTGGCCAGGCTCACTGGCTCAGACGGTTACGATGCTGGCCCCCCGATGCCGACTTGGCAGGTTCGTTTCTGGCTCAGTCCGGTGGTATTCGAAGCTCAAATACGTCAGCCTTGTATCGGTAGATTTATTGGCACATAAACAAATTCCTACGGGACAAAATGTCGACACCTCGGCGTCCCTGAAAGCCGCCAAAAATAGTTAGTGGGACGTAAAAACAATAACATTATCAACATGCGCTCTGAAACACAATATTATGTACGTCTATCCATGTATGTATGTATGTATGTATGTATGTATGTATGTATGTATGTATTGTACCAGGAAATGATAGTGGGTTTTGGGCATGAGAAGGATCTCAGGTAGTGTACGGTGTTTTTGGAGCCGATACAGAGAAGGATAGAATCGCAGGGCGAATAATAGATGGTTACATCTTTTTCTATAAAATTTATTAATAATACCAGTAGATAGATCACCCTGCAATCTTACTGTAGAACTCAAATCTATCAACATTTGTCAAAATCAAAGAATTATATCGTGACCTTCTTGAAGTCAGTTTGAAAATAGATGTAACTCCTTCATGGAATATTAATATCCTACAGTCATTTTAAATCTCGTGAGAACACAAGATATCAATTTTGCACCTAGAGTCTTTCTAAGTTTTAAAACACACAAAAATGAACACACACATTTATAAAAAAATGAGTAAAATATTTAAATTCTTGTGGAGTGTCTCTCAGTTTGGATTGTAAGAAATGATAATAATGCACTTGAAAACCCTAAAGTTTATCTAGGTAACGTGAATTTGAATAAATTATTAACTTTGAAATAAATTGATCACAGAATGTGAACTTCTTTGATATGACGAGAAAATTATGGAATACTTTTCACACGAAGCACTGATAACATCACTGTATTGGATTAATTGTTTGGTAAAAGTCAGTCAGTTTGTAGTTACTCACTCAGAACAAAAATAAATGTTGAAGTTGGAGACTCGGCGTCTGGAACATTCCGCGGAGTGCGGAAGAAGACTCGAACTCGGCGATGTACCGTGAAGAGACCACGCCGACGTCCCTCGATGGGTATCATAGATGAAGGAATTATGTTCGATGTAGCAGGATGTAATATTTCGCCATGGTTTTCGTCACTCTTGGAGGTGATATTAGCACACGGAAAGTTCAATTGGCACTATTTAATTCAGTAATCACGGAGATTATTACCACTCACTGTCGTGATACACAGTTCTGTTTTAACTTTAATTTTACGATATTAAATTAATATTTACTGTCCTTGTGACACAAAACACAGTTCATAATCGTCACTGATTACGTCTGAAATTATGATTGCGAAGTACTAAACACAGTTCAAACACTTGAAAATGTAATTTGCAATAGTTCTTATCACAGTCTCTGAACAATTGTTGTTGGCAGATTAAGGTGATTTTATGGTCACGTTTATATAACACCAGTCTGAATTATTTACAGTAATATAACTATAAAAATTCTTAATGTTCTCTAAGTTTATTATAGTGTTGATCGAAGGATCGAGAAAGTTCAGTGGCATAAATAACAAAGTCTTGTCCTGTTATGGAGCAAATGTTAAGAAAATAAGGTTACACACAGTTCACTGTTATACTGTCTTAAAATAATATGTCCCAGAATGGTTAAAATTTTCGTAAATTATGATTTCCGATTTGCCACACACGATAATTTAAGATATCGTCATAGTCCACAATTACACGAAATTAGTAAAGTGTACCAGTCCGTAAAATATCAGTAACTTGAATTCTCACTCCGAATTATAGTCTTATTCAGTCAATAATTTCACAAATGTTATATTACGGAAACGTCTAGAATTTTACCGTCATCGTGGAGTATTGGAACTTCACGTACGGTACTAGTTCAACGGCGTTCGATCATGGCCATAACTACGTTCTCGCGAATCGCAACGGAGCATACTTTCTTCACTGACGAGACTGCACTGACAGACTGTTCTCGCCACACAGGTCAGCCTGCTCTCTCCCTGGCCTTGGCCCAGTGGCATATATATACACGCCAGGTGGGCGGCGCTATGAATAAGCTGACGGAGGGGGTGTTCATTCTTCCTAAGCTTTAAATCGTTATATTTCGAAAACTACTGGATGGATTGACTTGAAATTTGCAGAACATTCCTTATGTAATGTTAGCCATAGTTTAGTGTTGGTCTCATTTTAATCGGTCCAGGCGTTAAAAAGTTAATGAAAAAAGGTCTATAAATATCTGCAGGGGAAGTAAGCAGTAAGTGGCGGTGACATCACTTGACCTTGCTTGACTTGCTCGTGAAGTGTGGTAGGTACTAGAACATTCTTTCACACCGCTGCTCACGTATCGGAATGGAATTGTATGCTGGAAATAAAGTTTTTAATTTATATGTGCCAGGACCTAGGTTTTCTGGTACAGTATGTATGTATGTATGTATGTATGTATGTATGTATGTATGTATGTATGTATGTATGTATGTATGTATGTATGTATGTATGTGTACTAAATGTGTCATCCTTAAATGCCATAATTTAGATCAGCAAAACAGACAGTGATTTATTCGTAACAATATGGTCCTGTTGGTAGGGAAACGATATTGCTAAGCATTCACTCCTTACATCCTAAACGAGAGAAACATGTAAGGTTTCTTACACAACATTCTACAGTCGTTCAATAAATGGTGTGGAATATCAATTGTCCCTGCACAAACATGCATTATGAATTGCAAGTTAATGTGGTTTGTTTTCCTTGGATTGCATTTGAAAAGTGAGTATTTTTGTTTATATACCACCAGTAATTTGAAATACCTCGAGCTAATCCCAGCACCTGCCTTGTTTAGGGAGCAGTAACTAGGAGCGTGGCAGGCTGAGTCCCACTGATAACACACATACACAAGGAATAGGGGTCGAGCCTTATCAGTATTTGCACGCCCTTTGACATCACAACTGTGTATTCATCAGGTTCTGGAGATTCACGAATGGGATTCATTCAATACCGGGAATCGCATACAAGCACACATGGTATTTTTCGTTACCAGCTAACTGTAATTAGATAATATATGCCCGGTAGGGAACCAAGTCTGAGTGGTTTGAATCCCGACCGAGACCAGATTCGATAACGATATTGAGCGCATTTTGTAATTCCGTAACTTCTCTCGTAAAATTGGTGAGATATCTTAAAACCGGGGTGCGGATATTGATGGCATGTCATCCTTTGATTGGTGCCTAATAGATATTGCATTCTTACGTACGAATTCTGATAATGGCACATATATTTCAGAAATATGTATTTATTAGTTAATTTTCCATCATTTTATACCATTCTTTATTTTTAGGTAATTTTCTTTGTTATCAAATTTGCGTTATTATTTTGTCCTTTTGAGCAATTAATTTTATTGATGCCTTCTGTTCAGGCAATTTTGTATGCCTTGCGTTATTATTTAATTCCTTTCATGTATTTATTTTGAGCAATTATCATACCTGGATATCAGCGGAGATTTCAATGAGCGTTAATACTCTCAAATATTAGAAGCCACACCAGTTCTCGGGAACTGAGAACTAAAATAATTTTATACAATATTTCATCGCACTTATTCTGTTGTAAGAAAAGCTGCATATCAAAAAGGGGGCTTAAATATCTCTCCGGTGATTTCGTGTATGCTCCGTGGCTAAATGGTTAGCGTGCTGGCCTTTGGTCACAGGGGTCCCAGGTTCGATTTCCAGCAGTGTCGGTAATTTTAACCATAATTGGTTAATTCCACTGGCACGAGGGCTTGGTATAGGCCTATGTGTCATCTTCATCATCATTTCACCTTCATCACGAGGCGTAGATCGCTTACGGGCGTCAGATCAAAAGACCATCACCTGGAAAGCCGAACTTGTCCTCGGAGACTGCCCGGAGGCATGGTTTCGATTCCCGGCTCTTCCACGAAATTTTAAAAATGGTACGAGGGCTGGAACGCGGCACATTCAGCCTCGGGAGGTCAACATAGTAGATGGGGGTTCGATTCCCACCTCAGTCATCCTTGAAGTGGTTTACCGTAGTTTCCCACTCCTCCTCTAGGCAAATCCCGGGATGGTAACTAACTTAAAGCCACGGCCGCTTCCTTCCCTCTTCCTTGTATATCCCTTCCAATCTTCTTATCCCCCCCCACAAGGCTCCATTCAGCATAGCACGTGAGGCCAACTGGGCGGGGTACTGGGATGGGATATCTCACTGATTCCGAGGGAAAACCCAACCCTGGAGGGTAAACGTATTAAGAAAGAAGGAAAGAAAGAAAGAAAGAAAGAAAGAAATTTATTGTTTTTACGTTCCATTCAATACTTTTGACAATTTTCGGAGACGCAGAAGTGCCGAAATATTATCCAGCAGGGATTCTTTTACGTTCCAGCAAATCGGCTGACGCATTTGAGCACCTTCAAATACCATGGGACTGAGTCCGGTTCGAACCTGCCAAGTTGAGGTCAGAAAGCCAGCGCCTGATCCGACTGAGCCACTCGGTCCGGCTATGCTACTATTTACATTAGATGCCATCCCAGCATTCCCCTGGAGTACAAGTGAGGAATCTATTGAAAACCAATTGTTAGATGGCAAGGTTACGCCGTCACAAAACAGGACATGAAGGAATTGTAGCTGTAAGCACGGTCAAATTTGCTCCCGGTCATTAACCGGTTACAATGACGGACAGAGTAAAAGTTACTCACCTCTCCATTGTACAGGGACTTTTGGACAATTAACACTTTAAGATACTTTCAATCCTTTCTCTCCCTCCTCGCCCTGCCTCGGTGAGCGTATGTTCGGGGTGAGGATCGCACCATTAGTTTGGAGTGAGGCCGTACTTCCACTATTTTGTCTTAACGTTACATCTTTTACAGAACGTCATATGAACGAAACATTTGTTTCGGCAGTTATCACTGTCATTTGCTTAGCCAAAAGCAGACTATTTTATTTGATTTCTAATTCCGTATGCGCGAGGAGTTTAACTCGACAGTTATCGCTGTAACGTGTTAGTTTCCTTCCCCCAAATCCCATGGCGCAACAGCACCGAAGGACCATGGCCTACCAAGCGACCGCTGCTCAGCCCAAAGACTTGCAGATTGCGAGGCGTCGTGTGGTCAGCACGACGAAGCCTCTCGGCCGTTATTCTTGGCTTTCTAGACCGGGACGTGTTAACTCATCAAGCAATAAAATAAACATCTAAACTTCATTATATAATACATGTTATAACCTTTCCTTCGAAATATGGATTTCTGTTATCTCAATATACGTATTAATGAATAAGAAATAAACAGATGTGAGTATTCCGTTTCTTTATATTATGTAACAAAGAATTCCGTGAAGTAGGTCTATACATATCTGAGAAGTATAAAATGCAGTTTCGTAGTACCTACTATCGTCCCTATTCGAAGCCTACCGTACGCCACTTAAAAATGAGGCGCACTCCTTTCAGGGGACGTGTTTCACGCGTCCCTACTATTTCCTTCGGGACGAACAGAGGTCCTGTTTTTGGCTCATTTCTTGGAACGTTTTGTTAAACGCTTGGAATGCAATCTATTACATTATTTATCTCCACTCATTTAACATATATCGAGTTAAATTCTTGCCAGTTTAAAATTCAATATGTAAGGACTGCGGTTATAAGTCATAAGTTGTCAAATTTTGTCTTTATCTACAGGATGCGAAACTGTGAATCACCGAGTTAACTATAACGCTACTTAGTGTAACTGATTCTACAATACAGTACTATCACCTCATAAAAAATCAGCTTTCTTTTTCTATTTTTAAAATACAAGTGATTTCAAATGCAATTCGTTATAATAAGTAGACTGGTGAATGGCGAAGTGAAAGTGTTCATTTCTTGTATTCCTTCTATCACACTTTCATCATAGTACATCACGGAAACTACAGAATATTTTGCAGAGAATTTACCAAGAAGACTTCCTAAGAATGAGAAAACTGAGACATGAAAACAAAGAAGTAGAATCTAGAAGAAATAAACTCACTTCATAGCAATGGATATGATACAGAACTCCTTAGATTTCCTGAATATGCTCTGAGATGAAGATAAGCTGTATTTCCACATGCCTTTTTCGAAAAGGATAAAGATAGTATCGCCCGGGACTTGACTTCTTTCTTACAGAATACTGCTGATCGTAACTGTGAGCTCACTGCATTAGCTTTGCTGTTCCTTGGTTCAGTCTCACACATTTTACAACCATCCCGGAGAATAAACATCCTAAATACTTGAAATGATCTACCTGTGCCAGTTCTTATATCTAAGAAAGAAGAGAAGAAGAAAGAGAAGAAGATTTGAGTTTATTGTGCCTTCAGCTGCTATCAGTTTTCATGGACATGGAAATGTTGCCCTGAAAGTTGTTCTGTAAGCAGTCATAAATGCCAACCAGGAGTGCTCACAATCCTGCATTCTAGAACAAGGACGAAAAGAAACTAACTATGCTATCCAGCCAACGCGACTTATGAAGAAGTAGAAGAAGAAATATTATTACTCTGAATAATTATCGTGGTGTATTTTACAGCATATTTCTCAGTGACCAGGAGTGAAACAATTGAATAATTTCGAAATAATATTTTATTTTTCGTCTTACGTTAAGCGTACCATAACCTGTTATTCCAACAGATTATTGTTGATTACCCTACTAAAATAAGTTAATATTTATGGAAAGGCAGCGTCTTAAGACTATCTTGATGTTTGCGAAAACCGAAAACAATAGTGTTATTATTCTTCTTCTTCATCTTCTGTTACCGGGCGATTTGGCCGTGCGGTTAGGAGCGCGCAGCTATGAGCTCGCATCCGGGAGATAGTTGGTTCGAACCCCACTGTCGGCAGCTCTGAAGATGGTTTTCCATGGTTTCCGATTTTCACACCAGGCAAATGCTGGGGCTGTAGTTTAATTACGACCACGGCAGCTTCCATCCCATTCCTAGACCTTTCCTGTCCCATCGTCGCCATAAGACCTATCTGTGTCGGTGCGACGTAAAGCAACTAGCAAAAAAAAAAAAAAAAGCATCTTCTGTAAATCTGTTTTGAGACAGGTATCAACTGGACAGCCTCCATGATTCTCTGTCCTGCGCATTTTGCTTCAGTTGTTAATAGCTTCGCCCTTGTTTGACATCTCTTAACATTCCAAACCTTATTCTTCCACTTCCTTTTTTCCATCTATTTTTCCTCTGTTGAAGACAATTTCTACGTAGGATTGTTATTATAGGATCAAAATTTGTATGAAGTTATATTCTACAACTTTTCATTTACCTCTAGGCTAGAAGAAGCAGCTTATAATGTTGGGGGCATCGAAAACTCCCAACACAGTTTCAAGACTGGCTTGAGTTACTATACCCAAACCCACAGCAAGAATGGTGTAAGTTCAGTTTAACAATCCAATTGCGATTCTTATTGTGGGCCAGATTTTCGCAAGACCGCGTATATGTAAATAAATAAATAAAGAAAGGAAGAAAGAAAGAAAGAAAGAAAGAAGAGTATTCTGTGCCTGATGATATGAACCTGTATCTGTCACAAATAATATGGATGTATCATTTTGCTACTCGCTTACTATGTGGAACGGGTTTCAGCATGTTTCTGTTTCTTATCACACTCCATTTGAATCAGTTCGTATCTTTCCAATGCCGGGCTAAGTGGCTCAGACGGTTAAGGCGCTGGCCTTCTGACCCCAACTTGGCAGGTTCGATCCTGGCTCAGTCCGGTGGTATTTGAAGGTGCTCAAATACGTCAGCCTCGTGTCGGTAGACTTACTGGCACGTAGAAGAAATCATGCGGGACTAAATTCCGGCACCTCGGCGTCTCCGAAAAACGTAAAAGAGTATTTAGTGGGACGTAAAACAAACATTATTATTATTATTATTATTATTATTATTATTATTATTATTATTATTATTATTATTATTATTATTATTATTATTATTATTATTATTATTATTATTATTATTGTATCTTTTCAATGTAATATAATACAATTACAGTATAACTTCCACCTGAAATCCATTAATCTACTGAGAGAAAGAACAAGGGTAGAGGAAGGTAATATATTTCTCAGTACCTGCTTGCTCCAGACAGTTTACGCAGTTAATAAAGAAAGTTAAATTCAATCATTTATAGAAGAATACTGAAATGCTACAGCAGGGTTTAAAACGAAGTATAAGCACTCAGCACCAATATAACGAAATATCTTGGTATAGTTAAAGGAACATCTTCCTTATAGTGAAGAAAATCCAAGATATACTCCTTTTTCAAAAACTACCTCAATATGTTTTATTCGCTATTCTATTAAGGGAAATTGAAGAACAGTTCAATGTTTCCGGGCATACACACGTACAGTGAACGTGGTAACCCAGCATGAACTGTATGATTTTGTCCGTATGTATCCCAAGAATTTCGGAAAGCTGGAAGACAGTTTCTTCGTAAAGATGACCTTAAAACATCAAAATGTATGAAATTTTGTAACACAGGTAACAAATGCGGCAAAATTTTCTCAAATTTTCCAAGGCCTCGACCATGCCATCGAATGTTTTACTACACGTTATATTTTCCACACTCCAGGGTGACAACAGTGAGTCTACTGCAACGCTTCCCTTACTCTTTATGTGTGAGCACTGTAATATAATTTTCTGTTAAGTAACAACATCGTTTAGACAAACGGAGCAGGGAATATAATATTTAGTTACTCCTCGACGCTACAGTCCTTGTAGAACCTTGGCCTCCGCAAACATCGCTTTCTTTTGAGAGCTAAAATACACACACGTGAAAAACTAGGGGATACTATAGATTAGTGTAGGTACTTCAACAGACACAAACGAATGTAAGTGTTTGATTATAGAACTATCTGGTGATAACATGAACCATTCAATAGTAGGGTACTGTACATAGATAAAGTGCTAATACTGGTGGCCACTCTGCACAACGGGTGCATTCAGCGAAACAGAATCCCATAATGAGAACAAAATTGTCCAGCAATATTTCGCGTAAGAAACACCACTTAGGCCTCATACTTCAACACCAAATTCAGTCAAACTCAGGGTCCCCTCGGTGGATCGAGTAGCCGAGACCCTGTCGAACCTAACCAGACACCCCTCCCCTACTGAACCCCTCCAATCCCGCCAAGAAACCAAGACCAATCAAGTTTTTAGTTCTCACTGCCTTAACTTTATACTCTGCCTTCTTAACAGTAATTAACACCTGTAAGATGAAGCACTGGTACTCGGAGACGAGGCGGTGCACTCGCTATATGCTGCCAATTAACGATGCTATGTTCACCAAAACAACGCACACTTAAGTTGCCACCACAATATACGATGAAGCGTTGCACATCACGCTAGGCAAGCCCTGAATGGTCAACTATACAGGTCAAACCACATCGTACCGCTGTGCTAGTCATTATCACTGAATGACACAAATTTCCCTGGACACACACAACTAACATAAAAACACACTACACTTAACTGACACACTCAAAAACACATACCGGGGGAGTTGGCCGTGCGGTTAGGAGCTGGCAGCTGTGAGCTCGCATCCGGGAGATAGTGGGTTCGAACCCCACTGTCGGCAGCCCTGAAGATGGTTTTCTGTGGTTTCCCATTTTCACACCAGCCAAATGCTGGGGCCACGGCCGCTTCCTACCAATTCCTAGGCCTTTCCTGTCCCATCGTCGCCATAAGACCTATCTGTGTCGGTGCGACTTAAAGCAACTAGCAAAAACACATAAAATACACTAGTACCACAGTTAAGCAACATTTGGCATGGTCACCCACTGGATGGGTGGCCAGTACTCATAGTAGTACAAATCACTAATACTGAATACAAACTACCTATACTGGATAAAAATTTAAACGACCACAACAGTCCACAATTATCACAGACCGACAGAGGAGCTCCGATGGGAGCACCGGTATCGGTACGTCACAAAATATCTATCTCTATGAGATAGGTGGAAAATACGGAACCTAGGGACTTAGACCTCAAAGCCGACTAAAGATTTAAAATGGTTCATAGAATTATCTGACTACGATCAGAGACTGGGGAGTGCCCTAAATAACCCAAAAGAGTAATAGGCTTGGCTTAAAGAGAGTCATCGATCACTGCAGCCCGAAGTGGACAAGCTTTGTCACGCATAAACGGAAACTGTGTGCCCTAAACCGGCCTCTCATACGGCAATATGGCACCCTTGTAAATCTAACCTGTTACATAGCTACTATCAGGTACGTTAGGAGTGTGTGTACGTGAGTCCAGCATGATATATATGCCAACACATCGCCTCCTTTCGTAACAGTTCTCATGAACCGTATGAAATGGACTGTACCTATGCTACAGTTGTCACTTTAATGAACTCGCACCGTTACTCACTGCAAAGATTCATGCTGGGGTTGTTCGTAAACAGTGCTTGGCCGAATTCATCGATAATCTGGACTGTCTTCTGTACGCTAACAGCGTCACACATGAGTCGCCGTCATTTCAGTTGTTCTTGCCTCGAGTCGTCCAATGATTCGTCCTCACATTACATCGTCCATATGGATTGTAGTCGAGTGTTCACCAATTTTACGTAATGAATACAGAGAGTAAACAGATCGTTCTGTTCCAGCAAAGATCGATTACCAATTATTTGCCTCTGATCGTGTTTACAGCACCGTTACATAGCCTATTTCCTAAAAATATGTTGCGAACATTGTGTGATGGAGTTCTAATGCCATTACAGTCAATGAAGTCAACTTTGCACACGAACGCAATTACTGTTGCTCAAGTTACTACAGATTACCCATTAACACATGCCATCACTCAGCCTCTATATGCATCCGTAATCGAGGATGAACAAAATTGTCAGATATCTCTAATATGAAACAATGAGAGTAACAGTAATACTTGAACAGAGAAGATGCGATATTGCTTAGGATACAGTATGATGTTAAGCACGCAAAAGAAAGGAGCTCATCTTCGAAACATATATGAGGAACAATTTATCGCGGTATGCAGCTACAAGCATCCTGCAGTGTTTGTCCTTGCCTACCTCGAGTGTACAATCCATAATGAACTTACAGAAGTATCTCCGCAGGAGTGTGGAAATATTTTGATAACGTGCAACGCACCAGCTAGAATCAGATTCACCGACAATGATAATGTAATGGAAACAAGGTCATCTCCGTGTAGGGCATGAATGCCTTCAGGAAGCTGAGATTGAAGGCTCCACACTTCGTAACATCAGCACTGAGGCTAGGTTAGCTGTATGCTTGGCCGCTTTTGCGGTTCGGGTCACGCAGCTGTGAGCTTGTATTCGGGAGATTATGCGTTCGAAACACTCTGTCGGTAGCCCTGAAGGTGTCTTTCCGTGGATTTCGATTTTCGCAACTTGCCTATGATGGGGCTAATGCCGCGGTCTCTACCTTCCCAAACCAGTCCTTTACCATTCTTGGGTAACCGAAAACGTTCTGTGTATTACTGTGAACTTAGCAGAAAACCAAAAACCAAACAAGAAACAAACAAACAAAAACAAATATTGAGCCTTATTAGATCACTAAGAAACAAGTGGTAAGAACAGCAGAACTGACTTATCTGTGCACTAGAACAGGAAGTGTTGTGATTAGACATCCTCCTGGGAGAGAACAGTTCTAAATCCAAAGGTGAGGGAAATTATGAAGTGAAGACGTAGTTTGAAAAGAGATAGGGAAGTGGCTACGATTAGTCAGTGTCTGAGCTTATACATAGTATTATCAGTTCTCAAGAGCGCTGAGGAGAGTGTGTGGCCGTGGTCGTCCGTCAACGGCCAACACGAATGATTACGTCTTGAGAGGGAATATGGCAGGCCAAGTTAAACCAAGTCAGTTACGTGCATCCTGGTGTGTTGAGGGCAGGGACCGCTAAAGCTTATCCAATAGAATTCAAACAGCACGGAGGAAAATACTTCAAGGACATTCCTCGAAAGTGGGAAACACGACTCAACATGTCAGCATTTTTCGTTATTTTTTTTTTTTTGCTAGGGGCTTTACGTCGCACCGACACAGAGAGGTCTTATGGCGACGATGGGATAGGAAAGGCCTAGGAGTTGGAAGGAAGCGGCCGTGGCCTTAATTAAGGTACAGCCCCAGCATTTGCCTGGTGTGAAAATGGGAAACCACGGAAAACCATTTTCAGGGCTGCCGATAGTGGGATTCGAACCTACTATCTCCCGGATGCAAGCTCACAGCCGCGCGCCTCTACGCGCACGGCCAACTCGCCCGGTTTTTTCGTTATTAGGCCCGCATTGGTGGATATGACTTATTTTCTTAATGGAAGCACATTCTGTTTCAATGTTCAATTTTGTAAGAAAACATTGCTCAGGAGAGTAAGACCGTCGTTCTAGGTAAGCGGAAATTCAAATTGTGCAATGTTTGATTCAGGTCCTGATGGAAGTCAATCAGGGATAATAAAAGGGAGGGGCGTGATGGGTAGAGTGTCCGAGTTGTTACCTTAAACCCGATGACCGAAGTTTGTATTCTAGAGATTGCTGATTAGAATAAATTGGGTTCAGAACTCAAAATTAGCCAAGGTGACTCCGTTAACTCCAGAAATACCAGGGGTAAGCTAGTGATCTTTCATTCTTTCACGATGCTTGTCCTGAGAATGGTTTCCTCGGAACTTCCTATGCAACATCTAACAATAAATAATACCAAGTGTCCGGCTCAATGGCTAAATGGTCCAAGGGGTTCCGGGTTCGATTCCAGGATAGGTCAGAGATTTTAACCCTCGGAGAAGGTGTGTTCTAGTGGGTGACGTGTGACGGAATTTATCAACTGCCAAAGGATAAAGGAACAATGCGTTTACATCGGTAAATGTTAATGTAATACATTCAAATTTTAACACTAGACCAGAGTAATTTTATTCACGAAACTTGTATGATAACAATCTCATATGGGGAGGAGTTCAGGTGAACTTCAGCGAAATTCTCTGGTGAGCCAATTCCACGTACCGGTAAGAATATAATATGAATATTTATTTTTGGATTTAGGAAAACAGAGTATCTGAACCATATAACCCCTAAGCGAAAACGTGTTATAGACGAGGAAAGATGCTATCAATTGGAGGAATCACTCTATAAACATTTTTCAAGAAGCAGGTGGAAAATTTTCTCACGCCATCCATTACACTAACTCTAGAAACGTAAAAAGTAAATACGTCCGTAATTCAAGAATATAGCTTTAGTTAAGATAATATTTTTGTCATTAAGTTTTCTGAACTTAAGTCGAGGTATTTTTATCCACTAATCATACTTCTCTAAGAAAAGAAAACGAGCTGAATATTTACATGAATATGTTAATTCATAAATGATAATAGGCATTGGAGCTCAGAAAATCTCAGATTATTACATGAGCGCAGGGTTCTGCTGTATTGGTGTATAGTGTGCTGTAAATGCAGGAATAATAGTGGGGTACAGTTATTTTTGTAAATTTACGGAGGTACCGTATTTAAAAGTCACACAGTTACACGAACTGTTATCCGATAATGAAAGACGTGTACTTTCAAACAAGTTTCTGCAACAGCACACATTTTTTTTTTGCTATTTGCTTTACGTCGCACCGCCACAGATAGGTCTTATGGCGACGATGGGCTAGGAAAGGCCTAGGAAGTGGAAGGAAGCGGCCTTGGCCGTAATTAAGGTACAGCCCCGGTATTTGTCTGGTGTGAAAGTGGGAAAGCACGGAAGACCATCTTCAGGGCTGCCGACAGTGGGGCTCGAACCCAATATCTCCCGATTACTGGATACTGGCCGCACTTAAGCGACTGCAGCTATCGAACTCGGTGCAGCACACATTCTTCGGGATTTTTAGTATAGGGTCATGAACAGAAAATTACACCCTCCATCCCTCCTTTCCCAGATCTTAGTGCGTGCTATATTTATTTTTTTAACAATTACATATAGTCCACAGAAAAACGTGAATACAAAATAAAACATCAGTGCGGAAATTAGAAGATGTAGGGTAGCAGAACCGTTGCGAGTGACTGAAAATTTCATTAAAAGACTCCGGGCATATATGACTGCAGACATACACCACTTTCAGCACGTCCAATAATGCAGTTATTACACATTATGAGACAAAATTAGGGTAGTGTCCATGCTATGATAGTTAACATTTTTGCAAGTAGAAATGGGGGGAAAGTTTCTCAATTGACACACATAGTAGTAGGTGTCGCCCTGCGCAACATCTACTCACCTAGAGACAACGATCAAACTTAACTACCACTATACGAAACACGTAAAAACACAAGAATGGAATATCGCAAATAATACAAGGTCCATGACTGGCAATGCTAAATGACCTCTATTCTCCTATTCACTGGTTCACCCAAGTATCCTCCAGAATCAACAATTATTTTTAAATTGGTTAAGAAAAAAATTGCGCCGGCTGTATATACGACGCCGCCGATGTTTGTTTTATAATCTGCTTTACGTGGCACCGTCATAGATAGGTCTTATGACGGCGATGGTGTATGAAACGACTAGGAGTGAGAAGGAAGCAATAATGGCGTTAATTAACGTACAGCCCCGGAACGTGCCTGATGTGAAAATGTGAAACAACGGAAAAACCATATTCAGAGCTGCTGACAGTGGGGGTACGAGCCCACTATCCCCCGAAAGCAAACTGATAGCTACATGACACAAATCGCACAGCCACTATATGTACCGCTTCATATATCGAGGTCACTCCTTAGACATTACCTCCTCATTCCACGTACTGACTTGTAATTGATCCCATCTGTTTGTACCAGCGTTACTTTCATGTCTCTTACTTCTAACTTATGAATAAGGCATTAAGGCCTGGTTTCATCAACACATGTTAGTACTTAACAAGGTGTTAAATCATTTTAACACACCATTGAAGAAAATTTGCGTTTCATCAACAACTGTTAAAGTTAACATATGTTAAACTGCGTATTAAAGTTAACATCAGCCAATTCCCATGTTAAATGGCCAACATTAGCATTTAGCAACCTGTTCCAAAGTGGCTGCTGTGAATCTCCCTTTAGATGCGGAATTGCTCTATTTAGGCTTTTTACACAATAATCCTGATCGAAGAAGAGTTCAGCGACGTAATGACTTTGAAAATTTGACGGATGCAGAATTTCTTCATAGATACAGGTTATCGAAAATAGTCGTTGCTAAGGTTGTTGACGACATTTGAGTGAGGTTGGAATAACCTACGAAGAGAAACTTACCTCTTTCTCCAATGTTGCAGGTACTGATAATATTACGATTGTTTGCTACTGGTTCTTTTCACATAATGGTCGGAGACAATGCTGGAATTTCTAAAGCCACTGTTAGTAGAGTTGTTTGTCGAGTGTCTGCAGCAATAGCATCCATGACCCATGAGAAGGAGGTATATAACATTTCCTTCAGTAGAAGAGCGTCAGCAAATTATCCGCGACTTCTATGAAATAAGCCGTTTTCCTGGTGTTTGTTCTAGGTGCAATAGATTGCACACATGTAAGAATCCAATCACCCGGAGGCAATTGGGCCAAAATATATCGTAATCGGGAGGGATATTTCTCTGGTAATGTTAATGTTCAAGTGATTAGTGAGCCTAACCTCCAAATCAGGGATATACTTGCTAGGTGGTCTGGTTCTGCACACGCCTCGTCCTTTTCTTTTATCGTCAAGCCATCTGTGTGCTTGCACTCAATAACTTATATATATTTACTAACTAATTCAATCAACAACTCTTTTTCGAAGGAGGAAAAATTAGAACTACGATTCCGTTTCACTTCTCGCGCCATATTTTACAGCTGTACTCAAACAAAAGCGCATCGGAGCGCGCTGTAAAACAGCATGTTCGTACCACTGCTTCCTTGATTCGCACCAGTTCGCAATATTGGGAGAGTTAACAGTCGATTAGTTAACATTTCACAAGAAAAGTTTGATGAAACGCAAGAAACCTAACAAGATGTAAAAATTTTAACTCCGTATTAACGAACTACTTGTTAGTATATATTTAACATGTGTTGATGAAACCGGGCCTATGAGTACACCCAGGTTTCACACCTGTGCTTCACAATTGGTATGGAAGCGGACTGTGTAGAGATAGTTTCTTTGGGAGCAGACCTCTTTTTTAGAAAATACTGTTGGTCGCAACTGCAAACTCATTTCATTTGCTTTGCTGCTCCTTGATTCAATCTATACTATACTACCGTCCCGGAAGAAAACACATCAGAAATACCTGAAATGATTTACCTATTCCAGTTTTGTATTCCCAACCGGACATTCAGCTCTGTTAGGAAATGCTAATTTTCATATTATACTCAGAGCACATATTTTCAAGTTCCAAGATATTTGATTGTAGGCTTTCAGAACAGTCTACCATTTAATATCAAGTAGCCGATATAGGCCAAACTGCTTACTATATTTCCACCTAACTAAATCCCTCCCTGCCACTTTATAACTTCAAGTACATGATCCGTGTAAACCATGATCAACTGAAGTGAAAGATTACAGTCTTGTCTGATCCCTGTAAGTACCTTGAAGAAGAGCTAATTCCACCGTCAGTTCTCTACACAGTTGTCTACACAAGTGTTTTTGATTGCTTTTAATAACCTTTCATTAATTCTATAATTCCTCAAGACAGCTACCATCTATTCCCTAGGTACTCCGGCATATGCCTTCTCTAGATCTACGAAACTTAAATATAACTGTCTATAACTCTCGTAGCATTTTTCATTTAACTCCTGCATCCTGAAAATATGATCTTTACAGCCCCTGTGTGCGCAAAATCCACACTGGTTTTAATCCTACTTACTCTCAACCACTAATCGCATCCACTCTTTTAAAATGCCAGTGAACACCTTGCCTGGTATACTGATCATTGAAATACCTCGATAGTTTATGTGATCCTTCCTGTTCTCTTGTTCACAGCCTGGTCTAATTACTGCTTTCGTCCAGGCAGAAACATGCAGTAAGTTACTCCGTGAAGGAATGTCATGTCTGCAATCCCACAATATTGTAATATTTCTGGTCTAATTTCATCTACTCCTGCAGCTTTATGACAAGGGAGTGTATTTCACATACGTTCTACTTCATCAAGCGTAATTTTACTAACATATTTATTGTCTTCCTCCCCTTGAGATCGTTGTTCGTGACGTTGAGAAAGTTTCCCTTTTACACCGAGATTTTCAAAGTACTCCTTCCACCTGCCCAGTGTTTCTCTGGGATCTACTCTTTCATCTGTTTTACCCAAAAACCTATTGCATTGACTTCTCTCCACACACGCACACACACACACACACACACACAACCTATTTTGTTGTATCCCGAAATATTTCCCTGATCCAAGACTTGCTAAAACATTCTGAGATTGGTAAATTCTGTGAATCAGAGTGCTACTCTACTAACGCAAAGCCTCGGTGAGAATATCTCCACTAAAGGGCTAGGAACGACTGGTGGATGAAATATAACGTATTTATTATTTCATAAGTCACCGACCAATTTAATGCAACAAGATGCTCGCTGTGTATCGCCACGTCCGCATTGGACAAGATAGGCGTGTGACAGGATGTTTGCGTGGGTGACGTCGTGTCAACGTCGGACGTACTATTATCAATTATGGGGTGCATGTCTGTTGAATGGCTGGAGATATCTCGATTATTCGTTCACCATCATGCTTGGTTTGTTGAGGTCTGTAACTGTTCGACATCTCAGCGACTAAGGCGATATAAGATGAGTGATATATAGTAAGGAATATATTGTGACGATATATCTTTAGGAATGTTCAAGACACAGGGCGATAAATCGGCGCGATCTGGGCGAAAAAATTTCGTGGGAACACAATTCTCACTACATCAGTTACAAATATGAGTTCAAGTGAGGAAGACGTTCTAGTGGCTTATTGGTTCAGGCGTAGGATGAGAAGAAAACGGAAATACTGGGTACATTCCTACAATCTTACCAACCTGCACCATAGCTCGGCTGTTGCTCCTCGAAAGCTGTCTCAACATGAATCAAAATTCGGGGAATTTTATCGAATGAATCCTGAAAACTTTCATTTTCTGAAAAGCCTAGTCGAACCCTCGAAAAAAAAGATACACCCTTCAGGAAGGCCATTACTTCAGATAAAAACTTCTGATTACTATAAGGTAGGTAGATATGAATATAAAAATCCATATTAATAAAATTTAGCAGTTCTAATTTGATAATTTTTTACATATTCTTTTACAAATTGTACCAATCATTTCCACTAAATTAATGAAAGGTATTACAGAATTGTCTTCTCTTCTTCCCGTCATGTTCACAGCTCGAAATCTCGTGCGATACTAATCGCTGAAGAGACTAGCAAGCTGCACTTCGAGAGATATGTCACTTGCGATATGTTGTGCAATCGCGCAGCTGTGAACCTTTTTTATCGCCTCCCTTTAGATTTCAGGTATCTTTCTGTGAGTGTCGCGTATCGTATATCGCTTACGATATATCACTTCTCTTATATCGCCTTAGTGTGAACGCGGCCTTATCCTCAAGAATCAATTTTCACGCTCAATTACTAATATAGTACTGTCACATGTAATATGTTAATACCTCTTGTGAAGTGTATGCCTATTCAGCTTTGAAATAATATCTGAAACAAATGAAAAACCGAGCGCATGAGCTTGGACAGCGCATCGTCATCCAGCGCCTGCGGGGGAGGGAAGTGCATGGGCGGTTTTCAAACGAGTGAAGAACAATAACTACGTAAAAACTTGAGAAAAATTGCTTTGTGGTTTAGAGTCACAGAGCAGTAGGTTGTTATATTGAGCTTTGTTAACTTTGCACAATGTTGCAGCACATATACCTCTTCGGTTGAAGGCATCATCCAGTCAGCACGGCTTAAGAAGTTGGTCTGGCACCTTAATAAGATAGTCATGAAGGATAGAGTGCATCTTTTACAGCGGCGTGGTAGAAGTGATACATGCTACAGCAATTCTGTGTTATCTTAAATTTTCAATCTCTTCGAAGTTACAAGATTTGTGACTTGAGCCAAAACATTTCATTACTTTTCCGGTTGAATATATAAGAACTGCATTTAAGAAATGTTATCTTCGTTCGGGTCTTTGCTGGCGGGGCCTAGTGCTTACAGTGAACTATGTCTTCTGGTATAGGCTAGAGCAATATTGTTACTTTCATTGGCCCGTTTCAATCTTACCCTTGCCTTTGACAATATGAAAGTGACTGAGGTTTGAGCAATGCTAGTAATGCTATTCCTTATGCAGCAAGTCCCCGCTATGAATGGTATGAAGATGTTGCTCATATGTTCGTACGATGCATGCATTTCAGTGGACTTGGTAGACTGATATGTAATAGCAACATCTGGCTCGGTGAGGAAAGCAACGGGAAACCACATCACTCCTCATTTCCCTGGTACGCCTCTTCAGTGTTACCTAGGCCATCTATGACAGCTGATAGCGGAGCTATTGAGGATCCAACCAGCCTTAAGGCTGAGGCCCGAACATATACATACATCTTCAGTTCCAGTTCCGAGAATATTGCACTTAAGTACTCATACGTGTCAACTAATCTTTACAAGGCATCTTTGAGGAAGGTTACAATTCAATTATTGAGACACTTTTAAAAATATCTTTATGCGAATTGTCTTTCTCTTCATCCTTCCAGCAGGTATATTCACGTAATAATTAATGAGAAAGAAGAACAATATTATATAAAATTCAAATTTTTTACAAATACATAAAATTTTTGTTCTGCTTTACTATCAATCTAAGACGAAATAACAACTTAAAACACGTCTTTCAAGGCATTTACTTTCTCCGTTTTTCGGGTATGACTGCTGTGGTTACTATGGGGATATTAAGTATTACTCTTCCCACTGGATGCAAGATTGCGCGTATGCCTTCTAGGCCCAGTTATGCACCTATCTGCGTAATTAATGAGCATCCTCAGGATTTTATCCTGGGTACACCGATGTGCCTATTGAAGTTTTCCAATTACCAGAGAAGTAACGAGAAAATAAACCGAATGAGGAAGGGAAGATGTTGCAATTTCCTGGGCACTACGCACAGACAGGCTCCTGTCGACAGGATGGCGTGATGAAAGACGGGTGTTAACCGTTTGACAGCTTGTGTAGAGGAGAGAAGAGGCTAGGAGATGACTAAGGGCCTGTCGGGCTGGTTGAGAGGCCAACAGAATAGTCTGTGGATCGATTGGAATCTGCAACTCTACTGTAATTGATATAGTTTAAGTGCCACAAATAATACAATGCACAAATTAATCAAGTGAGTAACGTTGCTGCGACCACGCTAACGGAAACTGACTTCTCACAGTTAAATCAAAATTATAATTTTAAGAAGAAATATAATTTACGTCATGCCTTTTATATGATGATTATCTGAATTGAGTTTCTTCCGTGTATGCATCAGTGATCAGTTTATCTTATCACTCAGGAATCAATATGCTATAAACGAGTTAAATATAAACATACACACGTCTTCATTATAGACTGTTATACCTTTCAGCACCCATTTTGCAAGCCACTGTGATTTTACTAAACTTCACGAAAATCCTCTATTTGTAACTAGCCCAGTGGCCTCGTTTACTTCTATATCTGCTTTCTTTAAATTATTAGAAACTTAATCTAACCATCGTCGTCTTGATCTCCCTCTACTTCCCTTACCCTCCATCACCTGACACATTATTCTCCTAGGTAACCTATCTTCCCTCATTCGACTCACATGACCCCACCACCAAAGTCGGTTTATGCGTACATCTTCATTAATCGAGCTCATTCCTAACCCAAACTTAATCTCCTTATTCCGAGTACCCTCTTCCAATTGTCCCCACCTGATTTTACCAGCGATCATTCTCGCTACCTTCATGTCTGTTACCTCTAACTTATGAATAAGATATCCTGAATCAACCCACAGTTCACTCCCGTAAAACAAAGTTGGTCTGGAAACAGAACGGTTTAAAGGTAGATTCGTATGAGAAATTACTTCTTTGTTACAGAATACTGTTGGTCGTAACTGGCAGCAGAGTGCATTAATTTTGCAGCACCTTGATTCAATCTCAGTTACTACACTAGCATCCTGGTAGAATACACATCCTAAATACTTAAAGTGATCTACCTATTACAGTTTTGTATCCCCAACCTGGCATTCAGCTCTGTTAGGCTTCTTCTCACTTCAGTCTTGCAAAGGCTAATTTTCATACCATACGCCATTGAACCTACTTCCAAGTTCCAAGATATTATACTTTACACATTCAGCACAATCTGCCATTAAGTTATCTGCACAGGCCAATTTGCTCACTACATTTCCGTCTAAATGAATCCCTCACTACCGCTTCATATCATTTAGATGATGATTTATGTAAACTATAAACAACAAAAGGTGAACGATTACAGTCTTGTCTAGCTCCTGTAAGTCCTTGAACCAAGAACTCATTCCACCATCAATTCCCACTGCAGCCCAAATGTCAACATAAATACCTTTTATTGCTTTTAATAGTCTACACTTAATCCCCTAGTCAATCAGTACGTCGAATATTTTTCCCTCGGTACTCTGTCATGTCCCTTCTCCAGATCTACGAAACGTAAATATAACTCTCTAATACTCTCGTAGCAGTTTCCAATTACCTGGCGCATGCTGAAAATCTCATCCTGATAGAACCTCTGTGGTCTTAAACCGCACTGGGTTTTATCCAACTTTCTCTCAAAAATAGATCGCACCCTCTCTTCCAAAATGCCGGTGAACACCTTGACTGGTATACTAATCAATGAAATACCCCTGTAGTTGTTGTAATCCTTCCTGGGCCATTACTTATGTATAGATGCAATTAATGCTTTTTGTCCAATCGGAGGGTACCTTACTAAAATTTCCTGCTAGTTTTATTACTCTATGAAACAATTTCATCCCTGCCTTCCCCTTACATTTCACAATTTCAGGTCTAATTTCATCTATTCCTGCTGCTTGATGACAATGGAGAATATTTACCATCTTTTACACTACCGCAAGTGTAATTTCACAAACATCATTGTCCTCCTCTTCATGAGCTCGGATTTCAGCAACGTCTCGGGAAAAATGTCCTCTTATATTGAGAAAATTTTCAAAATATTCCTTTCACCTTTCCAGTGATTCTTTGGGATCTATTATGAGTTCAATAAATTTACCTAACACACTATTCATTTTCCCTTTCTTCTCTCTTTCTAAGATTCTTTAATATTGTCCAAAAAGGTTTCCTGCCTCCTGACCTAGCCTTTCCACGTTGTTATAGAAATCATCCCACGACTTCTTTTTGCGTTCAACACTAATTTATTTCTCTCTTTATTTAATCTACGCACAACTTCCGTCTGCAGCAGTCCTTGTTTCGAGCGATTTCTGGTACCCCTTCCTTTTATGTTTACAACTTGCCCTCACTTCATCATTCCACCAATTTTTTTAATTTTTCGCACATTTTTCCCCAGGAATTCAGTTGCTGTTTCTACTACAGCATTTATGTGTGATACCCATTCTCTATCTTGTACCTTGAACCATCTTATTGTCTATTATTTGGAACTTCACAGTAATCATATCCATGTACTACTCTCTAATGTCCTTGTCCTAGAAATTTTCTATATTTATTCTTCTGCAGACAGATTTCGCTTTCTCTATCCTGGGCCTGGATATACTTAGTTCACTACAGATCAGATAGTAGTCGGTTTCGTCCAAAATATCCCCGAATATACGCACATTCCTAACAGATTTCCTGAATTCAAAGTCTGTTGTAAGATAGCCTATTATGTATCTGGTACTACAAAACTACCATGTGTGACAGTGAATATCTTTATGCTCAAAGAATGTATTCGTAACTGCTAATCACATTTTAGAAAATTTAAATCACCCATTAGCACTATCCTATCCTTGCTGTTACCCTGACAACGATGTCACTCAGTGCTTCATAAAACTTGTCAACTCCATACTCATCTGACCTTCACATGGTGAATACACTGAGACAAATTCCGATCCTAATTCCTCCAACAGCCAAATCTACCCACATCATTCACTCATTTGAGTCCCTAGCAGAAACTGTGTTGCAAAAAAAAACAGTATTCCTGATGAACAGTCTTACCGAAACACTCTGCCCTTCCCTTTTTAACACCTGTTAAGAATATTTTATAATCTCTTACTCGTTATATCTAATTACTCGAATATCATTAACTTCTGGTACAACCTGACGGATCCTCTTTGCTGACACAGCCAGTTCTACTGTTTGTCTTCAATAAGCCCGTTAATACTGATAGATCACCATCGAATTCCCTTTCGTACGTCTATTTGTTTCTAGGGAGTCCATGGCCTGCTTCATACATTCGGAGAAGTGAGGGTGTCTGTCCCTGTCATATTACTGTATATTATTATCCAAACACGAATTATTGTTCATCTTTTCTTATAACCAGCATAATCAATTTGTGTATAATGTAGCAAAATCCTCCTCATTCATAACGTTCAGCAATCGAAATTCTGGTTGAAGTCTGGAAAGTAGCGATAGTGGACTCCCGCGGAACGAATTTTGTTCGAACATTAAGACAGAAGTCGGATAAAACCGTAAGTACATGCAGTAATTTATGACACTGAAATTAATTTTTCACATACTCTGCGAAAATTATTATCACTTTCTACCACGGACAAATCTGTATTTTTGTCCCTACCTCAACAATGTGTGATTTTAGACCATGATCGTATGCTCGAAGGGTGTAACATCGTCCTAGGCTGTCGGGTTCAATACGGAGAACGTCGCTCTTCATTAAGGGCTGAAAGCGCACTTGGCAGTCAGGTGTCTTCCGATACTCTACACCTATCCCACGAGGAGACGTGCCTGGATGTCATGTGGTCTATGTCATGTTGATCAATATTATTATCCCGTTTATTGAGTTACAGCTGTCCAGTGAAGAGAAAACGTATAAGGCCCTGTTCGCCTACGCATCATATCACTGGGAGGTGAGATAAAGAGTAGGAATTTATTCTCTATTTTCGTTCTGAATTCCTTCGGGAACAATTGAGATAGTCACTTCTTTAGAAGATCAGCACATCTTTATCATAAGAGCATTGTACATGAAACAATGTCTCACAATTATGGTCGACTGTTTCTTAATGTTGAAACTAAAATCAATATCAGTGGAGACTTTGATATGAAAATTAGCATTTCCAAGTCTAAAGCGATGTCAGTACGAATAGAACTAATAGGACTGAATGTCAGGTAAGAAATACGAAACTGAATAGAGGAGGGGGTCACATCAAGTAATTTGGAATGTGTATTCATCCAGGATGGTAGTACACCAAATGAAATTGATTCAAGGTGCAGCAAAGCCTATGCCGTGAGCTCTCACGATCAACGGCAATCTATAACGAGGAGGTCAGTAATCGGACTAAACTACCTTTACATCGGCCTGTTTTCAGACCGAATTTACTGCGCGGCAGGGAAAGCTGGGGTCCTCAGGGCGTATGATTTATAAGTTGGAAGTCACGAACATAAGAGTAGCTGGAATGATCGCGGATGCAAACAAGTAGGAACAATGGCAGTAGGTTACATGGAATAAGGAGATAAATGTTACATTAGTAATATATTTATTTGGCAAGTGCCTTTTCGCCCCAGGAGTGTCCGAGGACATGTTCGAATCGCCTGACGCAGGCCTTTATAATTGACCCCCATGGGCGATCTGTGAGTCTGGATGTGGGATGATTATGATAATAAGGTCAGGAGAAGGTGAATATCGGTGTTGGCACGTAGCCTAGTCCTGTCGAATAACACGAAGAGGTCTGCTCAAACCTTTACATCCTTGTCCGACGGATGAATAACCATCAACAGCGTCAGACGACCGCACTCCTTATTAACACTCCGGTGATGTTTGGAATTGAACCCAGGCTGTAGGCACGCGATCTAGTGATTAGAAATTTTATACCACCACCTCTCCTACCATGTCCACCAACATTCTGATGGTGAAAATTAATGAATTTGATGTATGAAGCCATATGTATAAACTGGATTTTGTGGTGTGGCCGTGTGAGGCGAATGGAGGCCGATAGATTAAGAAGAAGAATTTGTACTCTGCCATAGAGGGTAAGTCGAGCGGAGGGAGACCATCGTGGCGATGGTTAGACTCGGTTTCTAATGAGTTATTGATACGAGATGTGGAACTAAACGAAGCCACAGAGTTAGTTGGAAATAAGGCATTGTGGATACACACAGTTAATTCACAGAGACTTGCAGATTGAACACTAAAAGTCATTAGTACTATCTTCTTCTTCTGTTCCTTCTTCTTTTATCGCTTTTCCCAAACCTATTGAGTCGGGGGTGCGAAATATGTCACACATGTGGATTAGGCCCTGCTTTACTACCGGAAGCCCTTCCCGACGCCTGCTCTAATCAATATTGTGTGTTTCTGTGATGGTTGGTAGTGTAGTGTGTTGTCTGAATATGAAGAGGAAAGTGTTAGAAGAAACAAAAACACCCAGTCCTCGAGCCTAGAGAATTCATCGGACTCAATTAAAATCCATGGCCCGGCCGGAATTGAACCCGGGACCCGCTGAACCGAAGGCCTCAAATCTGACCATTCAGAAAGGCATGGCGGTCTATAATCTAGTCACATGATTATCAATGGATAAAACCAGTAAAAAGCGGGCTTACGGCTGTAAATGAAATCCAATAGTGAGTTGTCTGGTACGCGTTTGCGGTTGTGGCAGTTTTAAGAGACATAGTAGCAGAAATACCAGCCCGTTACTGTCAATGTGCAAAATATTTTTGACAGATGTTTGTTTGAAAGTCTCGTAAATACAGTAGAAACACGCTATGAAATCAAATGATACGTTTTAACTCTTACCAAGGTGACATCTCGGTACGTATCTCAATAACGTTTAGTCACGCGTTTGTTGAGTTATGAATATGGATAAGAATAGGATATACATTCAATATGCGATACCTTTCCTTAAAAGAGTGAGCGCAGTATCTGTGAAACGTGTAAGAGCCGGAAGTTTATGGACTGCGGAGTTTTTGCCGGTTGGTGAAAGGAATTGGTTAAGCTAGTAAAAATGAAATGAAATAAAATGACGTATGGCTTTTATTGCCGGGAGTATCCAAGGACATGTTCGGCTCGCCAGGTACAGGTCTTTTGATTTGACACTCCTAGGCGACCTGCACGACGTGAAGAGGATGAAATGATGATGAAGACGACACATACACCCAGACCCCGTGTCAGCGAAATTAACCAATGTTAGCTAAATTCCCGACCCTGCTGGTAATCGAACCCAGGACCCTCCTGACCAAAGGCCAGCACGCTAAAAATTTAGCCATGGAGCCAGACGTTAAGCTAGTGTATTTCGCTAGAATTACTCCCCTACATCGGACATGAGTATGGAGGGATTGCTCTAACTGAATGAGGTCTTCAGAAGTGGTTTACAAAATTTTTAGTGGGTACATCATCTCACTCTGAGAGACCTTCGACAGTGAATGGCAATCTCATGTAGATACAGACCAAGGCCAATCCAAAGTTAACTGCTCTGGAATTTGCGGGGACTTTGATATTGTTGAAGGTACTGCCCTTGAACATGCAGCTAAACGTAAGTATGCTTATGGTTGTGAAGTTTCTCTTCCATAGACCTTGTCACAGAACCCAATGGAAAAATGTTTGTTCTAAACAAAAATGGAAACCTACCAATTTCAAACCACTGTTTCCATGGTAAGGGATCTATCAATTGTATTATGGTTTTAAAGATGTGAAGTAGAAAGTATGAACACAAACATAGTGAAATTAAAAAAATACATAAGTTCCAAAATAGTAATTAATATAAAATCCCGAAATCAGTGAAAAATGTGCAGTCCATAGTATTAAAAAGTATGAAAGTGGCCCCAAGACCTCAATGTGGTTTAACTATTTGGTGGGCACGTAAGCTCGTTCGCATTGTACCCCATACAGTAGTCCGGCCCCGCGTTTTAGGGGGCAACGCGTCCGCCTGTCACACTGCGGCCCCAGGTTCGATTCCCGGCTGGGTCATGGGTTCTTTGTTTGTAAACGATTAATATCCCTGGCCTGGGAACTGGGTGTTTGTGTCGTCCTTTATGCTCCTTTCCAAACATTCAACACTCTACACTTCCTCTATTCCAATTACACGCAGGTTCATATCACATGGGGCAAGTAGGGGAAAAATATATCTACAGGTCGATGCCCCGAACAAATAGCATTTTTATTAATAACAAATAAAAAAAGTCCCATACAGCAGGAATATGCAGCCTGGGGAGGTCACCACCCGCTCTACAGGAGTGACAGAGCAGTTGCCGCATCACTCATGTACGTAGGCAACGTTCAGTGTGTACCTGACTGTCGGCCACTTCTATAGCATCCACAAACGATTCACAAACTCGGAGGAAGATTTGTGCTGTTTACTGTGAAGGTGCGATAACTGATCGGACATGCCAGAAATATTTGTCTAGGTTTCGATATGGAATTCGTTCCTCAAAGGACAAACCTCGTACCAGAAGATCCAATGTTACACACGAAGAAAGATGCCAGGAATTCGTTAAAAGTAACCCAAGCATTTAAAAGTAATGAAAATTCTTGTCTTCATCCCGAGGAGGAGCAGCTCTCTTTTTAGGCACACTCCCAATGGAGGTGAGCTACTTGTACCATTTCAACCACATACCAGCCCTCGTGCCATTCTTGAATTTCTGTCAGTACCGGTAATCGAACCCGGGCCCCCGTGAGCGGCAGCTAATAACACTAACCGTTACGCTACGGAGGTGGACACCCAAGGGTGACAGCGGTAGAAATATCTCAACTCAAACGATGAATATATCGTCCGCTAATGTGGAGAAACATCCGTTAACATACTTCGTTGCTAAGTTTGGTTGTCACTTGAATTCAGTGAACGGACTTTGGTACAGCGCGTGTCCATTTTTGACTAAGGCGCAGTGTACATGATCCATGTCTGAAACGTACGGCGACGGATGATTGGAAGTGAATCATATATGAAAGTATTGTAAGGAAAAGTCATGGTGAACCTCCACTCACAACTACTAAGCCAGATCTCCATTCCAGTAAAGTGGAATTGGAAAGACATTCTTCTTTTTCTCCTGCTTCTTCTGCCGCCTTTTCCACATCTGTGGGATCGTTGATGCGAATGCGTAGCACATGTGGAATTGGTCCCGTATTATGGCCGAATGCCCTTCCTGACGCCAACCCTATGTGAAGGGATGTAATCACTATGGCGTGTTCCTTTCATGGTTTGTAGTGTAACGTGTTGTCTGAATATGAAGTGGAGAGCGCCCGGGACAAACACTAATACCCAGTCCCCGAGCCAGAAGAATTTATCAGACGCGATCAAAATCCCCGACCCGGCCGGAAATCGAACCCGGGTCCCTCTGAACCGAAGGCTTGAACGGTGACGATTCATCCAAGAACTCGGACGGAATTAGAAAGGTATTCTCTATTACGAAGTGCCGGGCTGAGTGGCTCGGGCGCCGGCCTTCTGACCCCAACTTGGCAGGTTCGATCCTGTCTTAATCCGGTGGTATTTCAAGATGCTCATATACGCCAGTGTCGTGTTGGTAGATTTACTGGCAGGTGGAAGAACTCTTGCGGGACTAAATTCCCACGCCTCGGCGTCTCCGAAAACCGCAAAAGTAGTTAGCGTAATGTAAAGCCAATAACATTGTTATTATTACTACTACTACCACTACTACTACTACTACTACTACTACAACGCATTACATCCTAATATTCTGACCATCAATTATGGGAGATATTGTTCTCAGCTGAACCATCTGAAAGAAGTCATTGAAAAGAAACGGCTGGAATTAACGTTCAGTGGTGTTGTATCATGACAACGCGAGACCACATGTGTATATTGCGATTCGTCTCAGAAGTTGCAGTATTTTGCCTGGAAAGTGCTCCAACACATTATTATCTATGTCTGTCTGCAGAATTTTCCGAATCGTAAACGCCTTGCTTCGTTGGAGGACTGCGGAAGTACCATCGAACAGTTCACCTAACAAAAACCTGCAACTTTGGGGGAAACAGGTGGTTTTAAGCTAACCGGGAAATGCCAAAGTGTCATTGATAATGTTGGACAGTACCTCCCAAAATATAGTTTGTGCGGTGAAATAATGCGGATTTAGAAAATTGGAAATATTACACCCTGATGTAGAATTCAATAAATGCATTTATGTTTCCTTTTACCTGTTTCCCTGACATTCGATTGAAATAAAGATTACTTTGTTAGATTATCCACATTTCCCATTGCACCGAGGTAACACACCATTCTGTGCTATTAACGTAGAGAAAATATAAGCAAGGACACATGTGTCCTTGCACTGGAATGACTAGGATTTACGCCGGCAACTTTTCGTCCAGGCCGTGAAATGGGCATTCGTACTTTCCCGGCGTCCTAAATGGTGATACGAACGGACTTTGCCCGCCAACAAAATAATGATTACGTTACTCTTAGCATGGCTATGTTTCCATTTATCACTACCGAGTAATATTAAGTGAATATGGATTACCATAATTTGTGCCATGATCGACTTTCTCTCAAATACACAGGCTGGTAAATCAAAAATTTAATCTTTAGGAAGGCAAATAAGAAATATGCAAGTGGGTTGATGTGGTTGAATTCAGGGGCTGTGTATATAGAGCCCATCATGGGAGTGGTGAAATGAACGTGCCAATTCAAGTCAAAAATTAACCTTTGAGAGTATTTTGAAAACATCAGAAAGCATATTTTTTGAAAAAAGATTTGTAGAATTGTTGTTATTTCATTAACATGTCAACACTGCTAAAGACGAGAGCGAATAAAAGTTAATTATACAGAATGTCTAGCACTGAACTACAAGCTTGATAAATTAGAAATATTAGAAAGAAGAATTATAAGGAAAATATTAGGTCCTCTAAGAATTGCAGAGTTTCGGAAATTAAGAAGTAACAATGAAATTTACCAGAACGTAGAAAACATATCAGAAACAAGAAGAAAAAGGAGATTGCTATTTATTAGACACATTTACAGAATGGATGACAATAGACTAACTAAACGAATCTTCAAGTACCTTTGTGAAAATAAATCAACTACCACCTGGATTCAAGAAATGAAGAAAGACCTGGAAAGGAACAACATACGAGAAGAAGAATTATTGGAAAGAAAGACTTTTAGGAAGAAAGTCATACAAATGGAAGGATTCCAAGGGAGGAAGTAAAAGAAAACAGACACAAAGTGGACTGAAGACAGGAAAAAGAAACACAGTGAAACAATGAAAGAATACTGGAAGAAGAGGAAAGAACAACTAAGGAGGAACCATTGAAATTGTAACGTGGTCCTCAGAAGGCCGGAACGCAAGAAGAAGAAGAAGAAGAAGAAGAAGAATGTCCCGGGATGAAGGGGCCGTACGTGAAGAGGTGATAGTATTGGGCATTCTAAAGCGAAAACATTATATGAACATATGCTTTATTTTCAATAGTTTCCGAGATACACAGAGATACATCACCTGACCAATACTATCACCTCTTAAAGTACGGTCCTTTCCTCCCAGGACACTCTTTATAAAGACTTTTAAGGTGAAATGTTTTCACTCACAGAATAACGCACAGAAGTCAGCATATCATAAAGCCATCCTGGGTGGCAGTTAGCCTAACTGCTGCTGCAGATTATAGTATGGATGTGAAGAGTTGTTCGATGTGTTTCAAGGGAATATCAGTCGTATATCTATGGTTCACTTGTACGTCTACAATAGCCATTCACACAAGATGTCTGTGATCTCGTTCGATGTCGTGAAGGGAAAGTTTCTCAGCAGTGCGCGTTGGGTGGAGTATGCTATACCGATTGCCATGCGTTCATGGGATAGGAATACACGGCAGGTGACATCCTGTGGATAGAACATGATAATAACCCGGAAATGATCTCTCTATGCCCCATTGGGGAATATTTTCAGTCAGGGTCTGAAGGCAATAAACAATGTTCTCTTGCGCTCTAAAGATGTAATCGTGGCTATTTGACGCATTGTAAGCTCGAGGAGGACAGGAACAGAATATTACTCAATGCAGTATTGTCAGTTTCCGGACCGGCATGGCGATGATTTGTGAAGAACTCACTCTATCTGTCACCGTGATCCTGTCAGATATGTATGCAACCATGATGATGTGTGATTAGGTGATTCGTCCCAAGACACCAAGCCATGCTATGGGCGACGTTCTAATGCACCGCAGCACTCATAGACACTTACTGTGTGATTTCAAGTGAAAGACACTCAAAACAACGGACACCTTGAAGAACATCCTTGGAAAGTACAGACAATGTCAGTCCACGCTTTGGGACAATATAATAATAATTTCGTGTGGCTATTTCTAGCCGAGTGCAGCCCTTGTAAGGCAGACCCTCCGATGAGGCTGGGCGGCATCTGCCATTTGTAGGTAACTGCGTGTTATTGTGGTGGAGGATAGTGTTATGTGTGGTGTGTGAGTTGCAGGGATGTTGGTGACAGCACAAACACCCAGCCCCCGGGCCACTGGAATTAACCAATTAAGGTTAAAATCCCCGACCCGGCCGGGAATCGAACCCGGGACCCTCTGAACTGAAGGCCAGTACGCTGACCATGCAGCCAATGAGTTGGACACGCTTTGGAAGATAAGATACTACGCAGAACACACATATCCTTGAGCGAGTATCGATGGTTCACTTGTACGTCTACAATAGCCATTCACACAAGATGTCTGTGATCTCGTTCGATGTCGTGAAGGGAACTTTGAAACATTTCATCCACCTCGATCCACCAATTATATATTTGCATCACGGTGGCTACATTCTGCCCAATATGAGTACCAAAGTTGCAAAATGCTCATTCGTAGCCACATTATGCTGCAATTCCCACATCTTCAAGATAACAGCCCTAGGGATGTGGCTATCGAGTTCTTCGGTACATACGAACAACAAACAAACAAACATAGTTCCACGACGTAGCAGTGACTCATCGACACAACTAGAACGGTGGTGTACAGCCGTGTTGCATAGTCAACAGTCTGTGTATATGCCAGGTCCTTAGAAAGGTCAATGAAACTTGTGACAAACGCACTGATATATTGAAACCGTTCAATACCATGACAATAGATATTTCGGAAAGCCTAATAAGTTATATGTGCCGTTTTACGCACCAGTTTATGAAGTATTTGATTCTAAATAGCATGTTATGACCTGTTCGGTGTACGAATGACGCTGGTCAAGGTCAGAAGCTGGAACGCTGGTTACTGGTAAACAGGAAGCCGAGCCTGGGTACAGCGTGACCTTGATATTACCTTCCCAATCGTGGAAGAGGGAGAACAAGATAAAATGAGGCATAGGAATGCTGCTTGTGTTAGGAGGCGTGGTTTATTTACAGGGTTTCGACATATCATTTCAACATTTCTATCACTTCCCTGCTTATTCCGTGTATACCAACTCACGGATTTCGTGGGCTCTACAATAAAAATAATAATGATCACTCACCATAAGCACAGAAAACCTACCCAAGGGGAATTAATAAATTAGACACAATTTACAATATCTAATGGTGTCTATAGACTGCGTACTTCACAATCCATCGCCAATGCACCCTGAGACGATGGCAATTTCCACAGACCCAGATGGCCACAGAGGACGTTTTAACTCAGAGGTGGGATTCCCCGTAGGATAAATCTCACCCTTTTGACGAGTCTCTAAGAGCCGAAAATGCATCCGTAATTATTATTTTGAAACGTGCGATCAGATTTGTGTAAAAATATTTCAGTTGATACAGTGAGTAAAGAACTACAAATTGAGCGAATATGTAAACTGTAATATGTAAACATTTCTGCTTAGTGTATGTCAAGTTTTGTGCGAGTCAAGTCACAGTACATCGCAGACGCGTATCCTTTTTGTGTGCATATCTACAGTCATTGTGTGATAGGTTTGTGGTATCGGCACTACTACGTGTGTTCAGTACCATTCTTATAATGGAACGAACATGAAAGATTATTACAATTCATATTATAAAGGGGCTAGGAAAATGATCTTCAGTTATAGATCGGGTCACGCTATTTGTGTTCACGAGTGTGTAGTTGATACCGTGACTTGCGAGAGGGATATAATAACAGTGCTATAGTGAGCTCGTATGAGGCTACCAGTGGTTATAAAACCAAATAGATAAACTTAATCGTACCAGCTAGAGACGAAAATGAAGGATTGAATTTTGTGTGTGGAAGGCTGAATTATCAGGAACGCCGTCAAATATGAATAGGGCTTGAACAGTGACCTCTAGATACAATACCCTCTATGCGGGGTAGTCTACCTCCTGAACTTATGAGGAGACGTCTCCACTACCATATCGTATTTTGAAATCAATAAAAAGTACCTTTAAATAATACGTTATATTATTTGTTCACATGCATTTGAGTGTCCTTTGAACCCCAGACCATAAGACGGACGCCGAGAACGCGTCTATGTGCCTGCGTTCCATAATTAAGAAGACGTCGTGGAAGTTCGACGGTTTGGAGATCCGTAAGAAGACAACGTTCCAGTTCATCATGAAGACAGTACGACTCCAGACGAACTCAGGATTCTCTACTAGTGGGATGGCAGCAATGAAACAGTAAAATACTCATGGGAACCTCTGAAGATGGCCAGGTTATACACAATACACTAGTCTTAAGCATGAAAAACCCGTAAGGTCCCCTTTCTATGATTGTTTAACGTGGGTATAAATTTGCCAGCATGCATTTCGATTTCCATGATAGCAGGTTGATAATGAGAGACGCCCGTCTCATAAGGGTTTGGTTTGTTTTATTAGCGCTTGCCTTCTGGGCGATTTTCTGGACAATCACTGAATTTATTTTGGGGATTTGCATGATTTAGTATTAGTAACTAACATGTTGCTATATATACTAGTGAATTACCACCGAGCTCGGTAGCTGCAGTCGCTTAAGTGCGGCCAGTATCCGGTATTCGGGAGATAGTAGGTTCGAACCCCACTGTCGACAGCCCTGAAGATGGTTTTCCGTGGTATCCCATTTTCGCCCCAGGCAAATGCTGGGTCTGTACCTTAATTAAGGCCATGGCCGCTTCCTTCCCACTCCTATCCCTTCCCCGTCCCATCGTCGCCATAAGACCTATCTGTGTCGGTGCGACGTAAAGCAACTAGCTATAAGAAAGGGAATTACCAGCAAGAGGGAAATTAAAATAAGTGGGTAGATTCCCACTGTATTTCTATTAAATCTACTGGTAATTCAAGGATTACGATGTGTTAAACAGAGACCTGGTATTTTACAGATTAAATTTGCATGATGCTAATGCCCACCTGTAGTTTAAGGATGGCTATTATGAGAAGACAGAAGACTGCATGATTCGGGGTATGAACTTCGCCCAGATAGGTTGCCTGTGTGATAGTGCTATAACAGAATTTCCCATGGGTAAGGATCCTCGAGATATATTCTAAAAGCATCTGATGAAGGGTCGATACCAGGTCATGGTGAGTTATTGACAGTGGTACGGAGATATGTGAGAATTATGCAGTGGACGAGGCTGATTATAATAATATAGGTCAGTGGATAGATGCGACGATAGCGCGAGAAGTTACTGATGAAAGATAATTGTAAGTTTACGTTTTGCTAGGGTGCTGTGCTAGACCGCTCAGTGGACTGAGGCATGCGACCCTCTTGAGATGAATTAACAAAAGAAGATCGAAGTTTCTTGCCCCCCTCCGTTTGTATTTTTATAGTTTGCTGGCTTGGGCCTGAAGTATGAGATGTCTCGTCTCGTCCAGGAGTATGTCCGTCTACCTAATGACGCACAAGGCTAGAATATCGATTCGGAAGTAATTTGTTGTTATCATCGATGCTCTGTGTGTATTAATGAGTCAGTAACATAGCGATCCCTTCCCAAGTAAGGTACTGTAATGAATTAGTAGTTAGCGAATTTCAGCTAATACCTCGAGTTCACATTATAAATATTAGTATTAAGTTTGTAATCCTCCGAGTGTTAAATCTGTTATTTAACACCTATGATATAATTTCAAAATTTAACTTCATAATTCAAACTATTTCAAATGTACTGAATTATGAATCAATTTACCACGCACCTCCTAATCTAAAATAGCAACAATTACTGTAAATAATCCACATAATTTTTCACCGGGTGAGTTTGCCTTGCGGTTAGGGGCGTGCAGCTGTGAGCTCGCATCCGGGAGATAGTGGGTTCAAATCCCACTGTCGGCAGCCCTGAAGGTGGTTTACTGTGGTTTCCCATTTTCACACCAGGAGGCAAATGCTGGGTCTGTACCTGAAGTAAGGCCATGGCCGCTTTCTTTCCATTCCCAGGTCTTTCCTCTCCCATCGTCGCCATAGGACCTATTTGTGTCGGTGCGATGTAAAAGCAAATAGTATAATTTGAACCTCGCCTGTCTGACTAAGAAACTGGGTAACATTTTAATACAATGAGAATGATGAGGAGACTACTAAGACAATGCTACGTTAACTTAACATTACATTGTATTTTAATCTCCAGTGTTTTTGAAACATTCCTCTAGTGCATGATCCCTTGGGACTCAAGTGAAACAAAGAAAATAACTGAAAATAACAGTCAAGTAGGCGTATCTGTGTAGCATGTCTGGGAATGAAGTGTACCGGCCAGTAGCCGTCTCAATGTCTAGAAATCGCTCCTAGGTTTTTGTGTTATATATTTGTACAAATAGAGTAGTACGAAATTGCTTCGTTTGAACTGTGTGCATATTCATGTTTCTACGCTGCAACTCAATATTTTTCGTTGTATTATTGAACTAGCAAGATACCCGTGCTTCGCTACGGTATTATACTGAAATTTAGAATTGAATCCTTATTGTTTTAAATATAATCCGCCGAAATCCGCGATCTGACTCGTTTTCTGAGAGAATCCGCCAAAATTCGTGATCTGACTCGTTTTCTAATATATTATGGCAAGTTTCCCCCCATTTTTTCAATCTTTCTATCCAGCAATCGATTTCGTACTTCCTGAGCTAAGTCCAGGTATTCTACCCGGTCAGTTGAGTCCCTAAATCTTTGCCATCTTTTCCTATAAGCATTTTTAATATGGATCAAATACTTCAGGATATCCGGCGTGGTGTCGTCTTGGGTGCCTTGGCGATACTGAACCCGCGGCCGGACTGCATTCTTAGTCATTACCCGTCCAGGACCCTTTTCCAGCGCGGTCCGCACATTTGACGACGGTCCAGAACATTATTATTATTATTATTATTATTATTATTATTATTATTATTATTATTATTATTATTATTACTATTATTATTATTATTATTGTTATAGATGTTATGGACCCCACAGCAAGATGCAAGACCGCTACTTGGCGGTAAATTACATCTGCTGCCATTGTCATTCTTGAGAATGTGACCAGCACCACTGTCGCGCGTAGGCAAGTGTGCGGGATTTCTGGCCATACGAATAACATACTTCCGTGCATTATTGACCTTATTATGGAGGTGAAAAATTGGACGGTCAATCTCATTCCTATCGTTTATGTCGAATGTGTTTAAATTTTTATTTATATGCGAGGAGAATCTACTGTAGTCTAAGAACGATCTCCTAAGGAAAAGATGGCTCTTGAAAACGAACCCATGAAAGATTAAAAATGAACGTTTTATGATCAGAATAAGTACATCGAAAATCTACAGCCTGTTTCCAGTCATTCGACAGGGTCAGGAATGGAATGAATAAAGCCCCCATCTAGCGGCGACAGTAGGAATTGTGCCGGCAGCCGAAACCTGTCGCACTCCCCTGGGGCAATGATTAATTGGTGACAAATGAAATGAAATTATATTGGACAGTGTTGCTGGAATGAATGACGACAGGGAAAACCGGAGTATCCGGAGAAAAACCTGCCCGCCTCCGTTTTCTCCAGCACGAATGTCACATGGGGAGACCGGGATTTGAACCACGGAACCCAGCTGTGAGACGCAGGCGCGCTGCCGCCTGAGCAACGGAGGCTCCTTATAAATACATTATGAACAGTAAAATCAATTGGTCTCACCTCCTTTTACACCCCACTACCATTTAGTTTATTTACCCCCCCCCCCCAAAAAAATAAAGAAGGCGTGTGTCTTTATGTTAAAGGAGAATCCAAACACTAATGTTCACGTCTATTACCTTCAGTTTTGAGATTAAAATAATTAACTTTTTTCACTTTCACACTCCTCCCCCCACCCTAGTGAATTTTCCGGCAAAAAATACTTGTTTCTTTAATAGTGAAGGATCTCCTAAATACCAATTATCACGACTGTAACTCTGTAACTTCTTCAGTTTTCTATTCATGTCCTCATGAAAGCATGAAAGGAATTCAAGTTCTTTTCACTCCCGCCCCCAAGATTATTTGCCCCCCAAAACGCGTTTATCTTTGTTTCTAAAGGAGATCCAAATACCAATTTTCACGTCTGTAGGCCCTAACAACTTTAGTTTTTAATAGAGGTAAGTATTTTCATACAATTAAGTCAATTAATTTTTCAATTCTTTCACCTCCCCCCCCCCCCTTCATTGGATTTTCCGAGAATACGTGTTTCTTTACTTTTAAAGCAGATTCCAAATAACAAATTTTACGTCTGTAACATGTTCATTTTTGAGATAACAGTAGCCTAATTAAAATAATTCAACACCATTTTCAGTAATTTTACCCCCCTCTACCCAAGTGGTATTTCCGAAAACAAAAAATACACGTTCCTTTATTTTTAATAGACATAAAAATTACCATTTTTCACTTCTGTAACATGTTCAGTTTTTTGAGATATACTGTATCTTTCAGTTCCCCTTAAGAGGGGTTTCCAAAACAAATCACCTCTATTTCTTTACATTTGCAGGAGACTCCAAATACCACTTTTTACGTCTGTAACTTTCTACGTTTCTCAGATATTCTGCAGATATAGTCTTTCAAAAAACTCACCCCAATATGTCACTCCGGTTTAACCGCCATTATTGGAATTTCCAAAAACAAAAAATTCATGTTTATTTATTTTTAAAGGAGATCCCGTATATAAATTTTCAGTTATGCAATATCTTCAGTTTCTGAGATATATGTATCCTCATGAAAGGCATTCAACCCATTATTCACCCTTTTACACTCCTCCTATTCGGATTTACAGAAAACAAAAAAATACATGTTCCTTTATTTTTAAAGGAGATTCTAAATATAAATTTTTACATGTGCAAACTTATAATGTTTTGAGATATAGATACACTCATTTTAAAAATCCCCCCCCCCATCAATTGGATTTTCCAAAAACAAAATATACGTGTTTCCTTATTTTTAAAGGAGATCCAAAACACCGATTTTCAGGTCTATAATGTCTTCAGTTTCTGAGATATAAGTACCGGTATCCTGATTAAAGGCATTCAACCACTTTTTCACCCTTTATAACCCGTTCTATTGGGATTTTCCGAAAACAAAATAATACGTGTTTCTTTATTTTTAATGAAGTTTCTAAATACCAATTTTTACATCTGTAAACTTCCAAAGTTTTGAGATATAGATACGCTCATTTTAAAAATTCACCCCGCTTTTCCCCCTCCCATTAATTGGATTTTCCAAAAACAAAAATACATGTTTCTTAATTTTTAAAAGAGGTCAAAAGTACCAATTTTCAGGTCTGTAAATCTTCAGTTTCTGAGATATAAATACCGGTATCCTGATTAAAGGCATTCAACCCCTTTTTCACCCTTTTTAACCCGTTCTATTGGGATTTTCCGAAAACAAAATAATACGTGTTTCTTTATAAAATACGTGTTTCTTTATTTTCGAAGAAGATTCTAAATACCAATTTTTACATTTGTAAACTTTTAAAGTTTTGAGATATAGATACACTCATTTTAAAATTTCACACCCCCCTTTCACCCCCTTAACAGCGGAATATCCAAAAATCCTCTCTTAGCGAGCACCTACATCTTAATATGAATGTATCCCCAAAATTTCATTTCATTATGTCCAGTAGTTTTGGCTCGGCGATGATGAATCAGTCAGTCAGTCAGTCAGTCAGGACAAGCTATTTTATATATATAGATTAATAAGTTCCTTAACGATATGGTGGAAGGGTATTTGACTATACAAAAAAGAAAGAAAGAAAGAAAGAGTTTTTCACACCATGCACGTTCACAACCACAGCTGCTATTCCAGAAGTAAACACGAAATGAGTGAAGACTGTGAGAAAAGCGATGAAGGAGCCGTCGCCATTCTGCGGTTTCTCTGATCCACCACTCCGTTGGGCTAAAGAGTGCATATCCGGAAGTGCATAGAAAAACTGAAGATGAGCAATTGCCGTGTATGCACCTTAATAGCGACATAGTATATGTAACTGTAACAAGAAGGGCCGTTGAAAACAGCTTTGACTTCTATACTTCTCCCAAAACTTCCACGGACACCACTTCAGTAGGAAAAAAGAAAACGCTCATGCATCCAGGATTTACCCATCATCAGACAGCTAGAATACCGATCAGGGACTCTACTGGGTTAAACAAGGTTACTACCGGGCAAGTTGGCATTGCGGTTAGGAGCGCGCAGCTGTGAGCTCGCATCCGGGAGATAGAGGGTTCGAACCCCACTGTCGGCAGCCCTGAAGATGGTTTTCCGTGTTTTCCCCATTTTCACACCAGGCAAATGCTGGGACTGTACCTTAATTAAGGCCAGGGCCGCTTCCTTCCCATTCCTAGGCCTTTCCTGTCCCATTGTCGCCATAAGACCTATCTGTGTCGGTGCGACGTAAAGCAAATAGCAAAAAGAAAGCTTACGCGATGCGTGTGCCTCCGTGGCTCAGACGGCAGCGCGTCGGCCTCTCACCGCTGGATACCGTGGTTCAAATCCCGGTCGTTCCATGTGAGATTTGTGCTGGACAAGGCGGAGGCGGGACAAGTTTTTCTCCGGTACTCCGGTTTTCCCTGTCATCTTTCATTCCAGCAACACTCTCCATTCTCATTTCACAGCATCTATCAGTCATTAATAAATCACTTTGAGAGTGGCGACCCCATCGTACTAATAGCCTATATCTGCTTCATCCATTCCATCCCTGACCCGGTCAATGACTGGAAAACAGGTGGTAGGTTTTCATTTCATTTTCACTCGATGCGTATTGGATGGAGGCAGCCAGTCTAATTTCGTTGAAAAGTCTTCGGCTGAGGAATGGAACCTAAAAGCAACTGAAGACAAGCTACTCACAATTAACACTTTTGAAACGTCTTCTCCTACGTTCAACTCCGGTTGGTATTTCCACCTGAGTACAAAGAGAATGTGCAGCAATTCTAAAGTTGTTCTAACAGCCTTCGAGAGTACAACTACTTCCTCCTCCTTCAACCATTCGACAATTCCCCATGAAGTAACATAATTGGACATATTCACAAGCTTCAGATGGCTGACCCACAGTGGAACTACGGAACATTCAATAATTGAGCATCTTGTTTGAGAAGACCAATACTGGAAGGTTATGAAAGATGCCGATACTTCTCATTATATCATTTATATTTCTGCCTCCTACAATCGGATGGATATTTAGCGCGAATCGTTCGAATATATCAGTCAACTCCACAAAAGTAATTTTCATTGAAATTAAGCACGATTAACCTGTTTTAATCCCCTTGGACGATTGTGGGAAGTGGAAACGTTCGTTGTCACGAGTGATCGAAGTCGAGCAGTTAGCACCACTGGTACGGCCTTCCTGGGAGATTTCCATGCTTCCCACTCCCTCGAAAAATAAAGAAGGGTTATCTGTCTCCCAAGGAACGAGCACATCGCTCTTCCCAGGAATTATCATTAGGGAGAGAGAAAATTTAATTCACTGGAAAGGAGACTAGAACGGAATGAGTCACTCAGGCACATTCATGAGGCAAGAAATTCCATGCAACTAGCTCAGTTGCTATGAACACTTCAACAGATACGGTCCTCACAGACCCGCAAGACACTGTAGATACACAGTTCAAAAAAATTAGGGGAACATGTCTTGTAATGTCTGATATGTGAACGTTAATTTGGTAGACGAGATTGCAATTGTCGTACAGCATACCTTAAGACCTTAGCTACTCAAGGTATGTCGAATCGAAGTTATACTCCATCTGCAGGCGTAGCCATGCATTAAACTCTCAAGTGACCCCTCAAAACAAAGCGAATAGCGGCGCGTCCGTGTGTCGTTGTGAGGTACACAGACTACTGCGGTCATTTGAGCACGTATTACGTCAACCAGAAAATCCCATGAAACATCTTAGTGAGGTTCAAGTCGCAAGTGCCGTCACTCTGATCCAGGAAAGATGGTCTTTTCGCCGTGTTGCTCTGCATCTCAATGTCTCTCCGTTAGTTATTCAACGCTTGTGGAATCGCTGGCCACTTCACAAGGAGAGTTGGACAAGGTCGTAGATGCATGGAAACCCTACAGAATGACCGATATCTGACCATCTGTGCGTTGTAGCGTCGTTCAGCAACTGCCAGAGATATGCAGCAAGACCGCAGGAGAGTCACTGGAGTCACGGTGTCTGACCAGAGAGTAAGGAACAGGTTAAGATAAGTGTCCTTACGACCCCGATGTCCTGTTCGAGTGCCCCGTTTAACGCAGCAACATCGCGCAGCTCAGCTCGCCTTCTGTTTGCCCGTACCTACGTCAACTGGCAACTTCACCAATGGAGACCTGTTTTGTTCACAGAGGAGTCCATATTTCCCCTGACCCAGTGTGAAGGACGTCAACGTTTATGGAGACGCCGTCGTGAGAAGTACATGTCAAATGTTGTCTAGGGCGACCACTGACTCGGACAAGGTTCTGTGATGATGTAGGGTGGCATCAATATTGATGGCTGTACGGATATTGTCGTCGTCCGTGGTAATCTTACCGCTGCAGGGTACATCGAGCAGGTACTCCTACAGCATGTGTTGGATGCTACATACGGTGTTGTCCCTGAATGCGTACTGATGCACGTGAATGCCACGGTTCTTGTAGCGTGCATCACTAGATCTGTCTTGCGAGAACTGGACATTCAAGAGATGGAATGGCCAGCAGTGTGTCCCGAGCTTAATCCCATCGAGCATGTTTGGGATAGGCTTGACAGAAGTGTTCATAGGCGTCCTGTTCCACCACCGACTCTCCAACAGCTTGAACAGGCTCTCACTGAAGAATGGGACCTGATACCGCAACGTGACCTCCGTCAAGTAATACGGATCATGCCACGTAGGTGCCAAGCTCTGATAAATTCTCGTGGAGGACATACACCATACTGAAGCTCTCCAAATGTGATAAGAAATCCACCCAGGAGGATTGTTATCACTTCGTTTTCGCCCTTATTTGGACATTTCCGTTTGTGTTCTGAAAATGAACGCGTATCATTCGATGTTCTTTTGTATACTTCAACGGTAAAGAATGAAGGTTTAGTTTTTAATATACCTGGGTGTGAGGTATTGTTTTCTGCCGACTCGTTGGCTGAATGGTCAGCGTACTGACCTTCGGTTCAGAGGGTCCCGGGTTCGATTCCCGGCCGGGTCGGTGATTTTAATCGCTTCTGATTAATTCTTCTGGCTCGGGGACTGGGTGTTTGTGTCCGTCCCAACACTCTCCTCTTCATATTCACACAACACACTACACTACCAACCACCACAAACACACGCAATAGTGATTACATCCCTCCATATAGGGTTGGCGTCAGGAAGGGCATCCGTCCGTAAAACAGGGCCAAATCCACATGTGCGACACAGGTCGCACCCGCGACCCCACCGGTGTGGGAAAAGCGGTAGGAAAAGAAGAAGAAGAAGAAGTGAGATATTGTTTTCTGGACCATGACATACGTTCCAAAATATGTTTCCCTAATTTTTTTGAACTGTGTGATATGAGAGACTCTGAAACGAAGAGGAAGCTAGCTAAATCCATTTCTATCTGGTACGACCCCTTAACCACCAATTTATCTTACAATAGGATATCAGTTGGAAAATCATTGCTTCATGTGCAAAGGAAGGTGGGATCGAATGGTTGGTTCCACCAAGCAATTCTTTCAGAAGGTAATCGGGCGACGAAGAGGGACTGCACGTTACGCTCATAAGTGCTGTCACGAGTTAGCGGGGTAGATTAAATGAGTATTACAAATGGTAGCGTTAAACTTCTAACATTTATTAACTAACTACTTAGGGGGACAAGATCCACAAGCGTCGACGTCCCGAACAAATAGCATTTTTTTCCAAAAAAACTAACTATTTATTCTAAAATTTAACACACACAGGCATACCGAGGTCACAACTTACGCTCATAGTACTGGACACACGATTACACAGTTCATGCTCTCTCTCTCTCTTTCGTATTCTCGCTGTTTCATCACACTAATTCACACTCGGTGATCGTTCGCTAGCACTGACAGTCTCACTAAGTCGCACATTTGCTCCCGTTGCCGCTGTCACAGTCCTCAGTTCACAGCCTGTACGTGTCAGTCCCGCAATTCAGGATGCCGTTCGCTGTCCACTCAACCGGTAGAACTCCTTTCACAGCCCCATACCGATATCGAGTGTCCTTTTCCATGCGGCGCCAGAACACGCGACATCCTCCCAAAGCAGCTGACACAAGAGACTCAATCCGCAACGGCAGGCGTCACATCGAATACTCAATTCTACAGCCAGACATTACAACAGACTGCTTCACTCAGCTCAAGCTGTAACTCTACTCAACCATTGTATGACTGAGCTGACACTGAGCTCGGCTCCAACTACTAGAACTGAACTACTCTGGCAAGTCACTCCAGTCTTATATATACCTGGGTCAATCGTTCATCAATAGTCCTGAAGTTGGACACGTCCAGCAACCCAACGTCGTACAAGACTCCAGGTTAATCGTCTCGTAATTTCTATTTGACCGCTGCGCCGCCACAAGCGAATGGGTAGGGAGAAAGATTTGAACGTAGGCTCTACCCTAAGTAGTGCGTGTTGGAGAGGGGGGTTTCGGGCCAGATGGTGACATCCTGCTTCAATCGCTGGTCCCGTCCAACGTCTGAGATTGATGTTGCGGACGTGGAGGCCACTTGCGATGCAGTACTAAAACCTCACTGAGCTCGAGACATTTTACTAAAAACGAGTATCATATAGACGTGCTGACTCTGGTGCATTTTCTAAAAGTAGACCGTCTCACAACACTGTATACTGGAGTAGAACCACCGAGGGATACCCTCCTTATAGAATATAGGTTCCGACAAACGAATGACTTTTGGAAGCGGTGGAGTAAGATATACATACTGCAAATAAAAACGTCTCCACCCAGCCCGGCATTTGAAGAAGGTGGTAGTATAGGAGAATATGAGATGCCCTCCACCAAGGAGAGGTTTCTACCAGAGCACATACAGTATAAAAGAAGGTACAGGTTGGGGCACTGCAGAAACGAAGTGTTCAGACTTGTTCGCTTGGGGACACATTTGAGAAAATAAATTGCGCGTTCAGTTGGTTATTCCCGTGGAGGTTGACTAGTGTGGGGACAATGTCTTTTTTTTTTTTTTTTTTGCTATTTGCTTTACGTCGCACCGACATAGATATGTCTTATGGCGACGATGGGATAGGAAAGGCCTAGGAATTGGAAGGAAGCGGCCGTGGCCTTAATTAAGGTACATCCCCGGCATTTGCCTGGTGTGAAAATGGGAAACCACGGAAAACCATCTTCAGGGCTGCCGACAGTGGGGCTCGAACCCACGATCTCCCGATTACTGGATACTGGCCGCACTTAAGCGACTGCAGCTATCGAGCTCGGTAGGGACAATGTCAGCGATCAAAGTGTTTCTATAAGTAGCCACCAGGTGCCGAAATATATAATTGTTTAAGTATAGGTACATGATATTTTGAAATTGCTCGTAGGCTTAAGTGCCATGCTTTTGAAGAAAGAATGCAGAAAAAAGTTGTAAGTGAAATTGTGTGTGTCCGTGTTTTTACCCCTTTCCTCAAAATAGCATAATAAGATACCGCAGGTACAAAGCACTCGTTATCTCATGTTTCGTGGAAAGAATTGGAAGATATAATGCATTATGTATATGCATCGGAGCGAAGGAGGTAAATTTCGCAAATGGTCACATGTTTAGGAGATGCTGCGTAAGTTCTATTCGTTCACGTTCTTTTATTTCCTACTAACCCGACCGGCTTTGTAGTATACTTGGTTGTGCATGCGGTTCTTGTGTTCAAGGTTGTGGGTAGAATAGCGGCACATTAGGGAGGTAATCACGAGTGTTTAATTGCAAGGGACTTATTTACTCCTACGTATGGACACTCCATTCAGTTTTCACTCTGCTGTTTCTCAAGGTATATTAAAAACTTATTAGTTTAACGTCGCACCGACAGAGACAGTTCTTATGGCGATGATAAGAGGTGAGGTATGGGATAGAAGTGACCGTAATCTTAACAAAGGGTACAGCCCCAGCATTTACCTTGTGGGGGAATGGGAAACCACGGGAAATCACCTTTAGGTCTGCCAACAGTAGCGTTCGAACCTGAACTCAAGCTAACAGCTACACGGCTTGAACCGCGCAATTAACTCGCTCAGGCTTGTCCAAGATCCATGGCAGTTAAAGGGAGGTTACATTTCTTCTTATGGGACATGAAAGCTGAATGGCATCGCCACTGGTTTCCCATCACGGCGCCGTGGTTCGAATCCGGCCAATACAAGTGAATTGTGAATTGAAAAGTCACGTCCATCTACTTGGTATTTCATGTAAAACTGGAGGTTCCATAGCTAAGACCACGCAAATTTACAAGCTTGTTTTCCATTTTGCTCGTTATTATTATTATTATTATTATTATTATTATTATTATTATCATTATTATTATTATTATTATTATTATTATTATTATTATTATTATTATTATTATTATTATTATTATTATACTTTTTAGTGGTACATTGCGTGATTTTTATTATAAGTAGTCATTTTTCATATTTTTACAGTCTGTTTCATGGCTCCCATACTAACAGAAGATATATGAGATCAGGGTCTACATAAACTCTCCCCATGATAGTCTGTTTACCATATCTTCAATGTAACTGTTGATAAAAGCATTGTGAAGAAATTTAGTCGAATGGTTGGTGTTGATGTAGTTCGGCTACCAATAGGTTCTCACATAACGGGATATTTTTCTTACAACATTACAAATAATTCATTCATTATAATATCTTTATAAAGCCTCCGTGGATCAGGCGGCAGCGCGCCGGCCTCTCACCGCTGGGTTCCGCAGTTCAAATCCCGGTCACTCCATGTGCGATTTGTGCTGCACAAAGCGGAGGCGAGGCAGGAATTTCTCCGGGTACTCCGGTTTTCCCTGTCATCGCTCATTCCAGCAACACTCTACAATATCATTTCATTTCATTAATCATTGCCCCAGAGGAGTGCGACAGGCCTCGGCAGCCGGCACAATTCCCATCTTTGCCGCTGGTAGGGGGCTTCATTCGTTCCATTCCTGACCTGGTCAAATGACTGGAAACAGGCTGTGGATTTTCATTTTCTTTATAGAGAGTCCAAGTAAAGTACTTCTTTAGGCCTTAGCTCTTCCCGGCAAGCACATTTCGTCCTCGATCATAGCATTTAGTTCGGTCTACAAAGCTCTGCATACACGAGACACAATATTTTCCAAAATGTTACGGTGTTTTCGTGAGAGATTACGACAACGACACACAAATGATTTCAGACGAGCAGCTTCGTTGATGCTATGCCCTTTGTTTGTAAACAGCCGTTAGGTGACATTGTGGGGTACTATAAAGAAAGGGAGAGCTACTAGGCCTAGTGGCTACCTTTGATACTTGCGTAATGCAAACCATTCTTTATAAGGATCCATCATTTCTGCCAGCTGTCTTCGAAATGACTACCTCATTCCTTCCAATTCTATTTATATCTTGTACTGATGGACTGGGATTAACTGCGAAAGGAATTAGGATGCTATTTTGCCCTTGACTGTGTATAATTATTGATATAAACTAGAATGTTAAGCCCTAAAATGTTGCCCTTAGTATTTAACCAGCGGTCATCGGGCTAATAGAAAAGACGTGATACAGCCATGAATAAAATACGAAAAGAATATTTTTATAAGTTATTATTACCTCTTTTTACTAGAGATAAAACTACAGCAGTGATTTGACATGAATTTACCAAACACACGGCACGTGGCAGAATATTATGTTCACTTGTGTAAGTAAAAGTTGCCTACGTGTTTCGGATCATGTATCTGAGGGCTTCATTTCGGAATATAGTGGGTTCGAATCCCACAGTCGGCAGCCCTGAAAATGGCTTTCGATGGTTTTCCACATTCAAAGCAGGCAAATGCTGGGACTGAAAATTAATTAAGGCCACGGTCGCTTCCTTCTCGACCCTAAAATCATAGCGCTGTCCTATATCATCATTGCTGTAAGACCTGCCTGCGTCCGTTCGACGTAAAACAAATAACAAAAAAAGCAAACAAAAAACTGCATACTGTGAGTGGTGGCCTACCCGGCGGGAAATGTGGAGCGATATTTTACTTTTATAAGACGCAGGAAATGAACTATAGTAACGATACTACTGTGTTGACAGTGCAGGTTATTCCTCCCTGTGTGGTTTATTTTGTAAATCGTAGATGATAAAGACAGTAGAAAGAGCCTTATAGTCAAAAGACCAAGGAGTAGGGCGGAAGTTTTGAAAGACGGTGTACTATACGAAGTATAATACAAGGCCCGTATGCCCACGGGGAGAGAAATTATTAAGGTGTTCATAAGAAGATATCTATTTTGATCGGTCATGATGGAGAAGCATACTATGGCGATCATAATAATGGTGCCGAAGAATCAGTGATAAAAATCATAATAACATTACCTCGCCTTTGGTCGTTGGGTGAGTGCCGCTCTCACCTTCGGTTTCAAGTATATTTGGAATCAACAATTATTGGGACAGAAACGCGAACCCCACCTGCCTTTCTTTCACATTGATACGAAGCAATAAACACACATTATGTGAAAATATTACCTGCAGACTGCTCAAGTGAGCGCAGCGCTCCCCCGCGACCAACCACGCTGCATTATTAGCAAGCTCTGCGCTTGGGTAGAACTGAATAATTAGTTGGTTTATTAGTGAACACTAGCTCCAGAACCCGTCGTTCACGGGACAAGCATATAGCATGTGCAAAACTTAACTAACTCCCCAGCTACTTTTCGCCAATATTCAGGCATGCTGTTTTACTCGGAACGCAATAGTAATCCCATTTACCGGATATGAGTGGCAGAAGATGAGACAAATCAGCTTTAGATATTGTAGGCCTTCACATTTAGTTTTCTTCCTACTCTGGAATATTAGGTTAGGTGGGTAAGAAGCATATGGTCCGCGCCACTAGCCCAAAAACAAACGTACAATAAATGTGTTATATCTCAGAAACCATGCGGAATAGGACATATGCCCATATGAAGATTTTTGCTACAAATGATCATTTCTGTCATATCCCTGAATATTGACCATTGTTCCTGGGACATTCTGTCTATAGATTACGGCTTCAGTATTCATCAGATGATAATATTGTTACGTTGCTAGATTCTGATGATAAATTATTATCATATAAATACGAGTCACGAGACGTAATACTCCGATAGTGAAGCTCTACAAGAAAGCAACTACGATAGTGCGAGTGACGTTTCGGCGAACAATGATTTTAATTTAAATCCTGGCCACTGTGTAGTACGTGGGAACAAGACTACTAAGAAGATTCCCCCAAGAAACAGGCGGTGGATAAACGGAACATTGTCCTCCATCCACCAGGGATAAGAAGAGCAGGGAAGGGTGCCAATACCATTATGAACTGCCGGAAGTTGTTCTTCCCTGATGAAATACTGCAGTGTACCGTAAAATTTACAAACTTGCTGTTATAGAAAGTGAGGACTATTTTGGGACGTATTAAAGACGAATGTAGAAGTAGAGAAAGCAATTGTTGGACTATTATGCCTAGTGGGTGTCATGACATCTTCTCATCAGAAACTTCAAGTTCTCTGGGTCATGGATGGGACAGCTCCTGAATATTTTTGCTTTGTGATGAGGTGTAAAAGCTTTTATTTTTAACCGTGCATTTCAGTTCAATGACAAAGCAACTAGGGCCGAGAGGAAGAGTACAGATAAGCTTGAGCCTATCAGGCCAAATTTTTTGGAGTTCGTGAAGCATTTCCAGGACGTGTTCAGTGTTTCAGAATATGTAGCTCTGGATGAAATGTTGGTGAGCTTCACCGTACGTTGTAGTTCCAGGCAGTTCGCGCCGAGAAATACGGCCTGAAAATATCAATGGCTGATGCCCGCATGTATTACACTGTATGTATGGAAATCAACGCAGGTAAACAGCCCGAAGATCCATTTTGCACAATGAGAAAACTTGGTGGTACCGCCGAAGGGCTAGCGGAGCCAATTATCGGAACTGGTAAGATATATAACTATTACGTTGCTCTCCGTCGGTAGGACACTGTTAAAGAAACGCACCGAAAATATTTAAATTTGGAACATATTTTCAAGTTATCTTTTCTTTTCTTTACTTTGGTCAAAGAACTTCTTAAACGACAGCAACAGATGGTTTTCAACAAGAAATAAGTAACAAACATTAGCAGACAAGCTTTGACGCCTAACTAGTTCACAACTGGGGTGGAAAGGGCTCCCATTTCCTGTACACAAGATTTTAAGTCTTAACCATACCAACAGGTTTTACAAGTATTTCTTATCTTTGGTAAAAGAAAGAGAACAATAAATGGAAAACAAAAGTTAATCGAAAGGTCGAGAACAAAATGAAAGGATTGTTGAACACTTCAATCAATCCCGAGACATGACATGTCATAAAAACTAATGGGGCAGAAGGCCCGGTGGCGCAGAGGATAAGCCATACTACAAGATGACTTAGGCTAGGAAAAAATTAGAGGTAACGTCTAAAACACAGGATAGACATTGTAAGTTAGAAAACTTAGTCACCAGAAAGCAAAGTGAATAAGAAGAACGAGGGTACACACTCGTGCGTCCTTAAATTTACATAAATTACACCATGTCAGTAGACGCCATAGAAAAACTAAATAATACAAACTTTGTACCCTGCATTAAAACTAAAGGTAATTGGAGCACGTCCTAACCGTTACATGCTAGAGGGAAACGCTGGTAGATTCCCGTCACCACACATAGATGTCCGGCTCCATAGCTAAATGGTTAGCATGCTTGCCTTTGGTCATAGGGGTCCCGGCTTCGATTCCCGGCAGAGTCGGGAATTTTAACCACCATTGGTCAATTTCTCTGGCACGGTGGCTGGGTGTAGGCCTATGTGTCGTCTTCATCATCATTTCATTCTCATCATGACGCGCAGGTCGCCTACGTGAGTCAAATCGAAAGACCTGTACTTGGCGAGCCGAACATCTCCTCGGACTTCCCGACACTAAATGCCATATGCCATTTCATTTACCACACATAGATAACGTTACATTTTATGAAATGTTCTGCCTACCTTGCACCTCCGCTACTTTGCCGCCGTTACCAGACATCGTCCGTCCCAGGAGGAGACCTCATTTTATATAGCATTTTCCAAGTTCATATCAAGACATCCCTGTTAAGCCCATGCTCGCTGTGTATAAAGGGAAGGGATGAATGCTGATTGGTAGAAATTAACGTAAATATGCAGTAGTCTTATTGGTAGATAATGACATCATAAGGCAGTAAGCTAACTGGTTGATAATGACTGTAGTGGCAACTTAGAAACAAAAGACATACGCCCAGTATTAGTCACCTAATACAGAAACAATTCTCAACTGAGAAAAATAGAACGGTAGTGACATCTTGTGATGACCCAATAAATGAATTGGCCAAGTCACAGATGTAAACCAGTTGTCCTTGGTTATTGTAACAGTAGAACGTCCAGTCGCTGAGTTTAGGCAAACCTTCAATCATCTGTTGGCAATTGCAATTGTCGTACAGCGTACCTTAAGACCTTAGCTACTCAAGGTATGTCAAATCAAAGTTATACTCCATCTGCAGAGAAGTCTCACGGAGACAAGTTGAACTGAACAATGAAGTATTAGCCTATACAAATGAAGTTCCTCCGCCTAGGGAATCTTGTTCAAATACAGAAAGGAACAGAAAGTTCCAGGACAAGGTTACCATTATTGGTCGTACAGTATGAGCTTCGGCTCCTGTGTATCTGGATCTTTCGATCCCTTATTTCGTGATAATAACTCAACATTCATAGACCAGTGATATTGTTTGTAGATGGTCATAAAAGTAATTTAATATGCCAGTTATGTGAGCTTTATATCGAAATACAGATAGTTCCTTTGTACTCAAATGCCACCAGAATTTTGCAGCCTCATGTGTTGCCGCTTTCAAACCGTTGGAAGATGGTGAGAAGCAAGGAGTTCATCAGTGTGGCTCCCCCTATGGAATAAGGGTGGCAAGTGAAAACGCTGATTAGCTTTTAGGAGTTGTAGGAGGAGTTCTGATGTGAATTCTTAAATGTATATTGAAGAATCTGATGTGTATTCTTGACTCAATACGCCATTGTAAAGATGAATTGTAGTTCAAGACTCACGACCCTTTTGTAATGTATCTTTGAACTTGAGGGTTCGATTCCACATTTACAGTTATATGTTGCATGGTCATCTTAGCCCAAAAAGGCAATACCACAAACGTTGTTTACAAAGAGTTCCTGAAATAAATGAAACTCGATTTTTCGGTGAGTTGTTATACTTAATTGATTTTCAGATAGGGGCCGATGACCTTCGATGTTTGGCCCCTTAAAACAACAAGCAGATTTTCACATAATGTCTTAGTACAGTACTGAGGAACGATTACATTTAACAAATTACGAAATCCACGCGAGCGAAGCCGTGGGAAACTGCTAGTACTCATATATTTAAGAATAACTCCGGGTTTTGCAGTCAGGTATAAACTATTAGGATATATTATTTCAGTTTTTCATTTTACATTCTTCTTCTTCTTCTTTCTCTTTTTCCTTTTCCGTCGGATTAAGCGAGGTATCCCACGTCCACCGTCCCAAGGGCAGTGTCCTGGAGCGTCAGACGTCGGGTCGGGGATACAACTGGGGAGAATGACCAGTACCTCGCCCAGGCGGCCTCGCCCAGGTGGCCTCGCCTGTTGTGCTAAACAGGGGCCTTGTGGGCGGATGGGAAGATTGAAAGGTATAGAACAGGAAGAGGGACGGATGCGACCGTGGCCTTAAGTTAGGTACCATCCCGGCATTTGCTTGGAGGGGAAGTGGGAAACCACGGAAAACCACTTTGAGGATGGCTGAGCTGGAAAATGAACCCACCTCTACTCAGTTGAGATCCAGAGGCTGAGTGGACCCCGTTTCAGCCCTCGTACCACTTTTCAAATGTTGTGGCAGGGCTGGGAATCGAACCCGAGCCTCCGGATGTGGCAGCTAATCACACTAACCACTACACCACAGAGGCGGACCAGTATCCATTCAATAGGAAAAAATCAATTTTCGTGCCATACAGAATTAAAAATATGAAGCTATTATTCAACAGAAAATAAAATGCAGATCTACTTTTATTTCCTGTACATATTCGAAAAGTATCCGAAAATTCCAGGCAAATCCGATACGGAAAAAATTTATGATCGATAAAAGCAATTGAAATGTTTAAGAAGAATATATGCTTTAAATCTACACTGGGCTGTAAATCATTCCCTCAGATGCCTTCCGCATCTTACGCACAGTTTAGGCCTACTACAAGGTAAATATTTTCCAGCGTCATTATTGAAATGGTAGTCCGAAAGAAATTTGAAGCTAATTTTGTCCACCAGCATGAAAAAATGGGCTTTCTCTATATATGCTGAACTCCTACCCTTTAAAACCGGCATTTAGAGATTTAAGAAATGTCCTTGGGGAAAACATACGGAATTTGAAAGAGGAATAATTTGGGGAATTTTTAAGGTTAAAATTGGAAAATCTACTTTTTGGACATTTTAGTCATGACTCCCCTTAAACAAGCAAATACAATTTAGTCCCATTGCCTATTATCTCCAACAAATGGCCCTAACCATTCTTCTTCATGCAGCTCAGTCGACTCTCCGTACAACTATCTCGTCTATACGGTATTTAATATATCTAGTTCTTACCTTGTGTAGAGAGGTAATGTAATATGATTACCGGTATCAGGAAGTAAGCCACCGTAACCTGCCTTCATATACCGCACTTGCAGGTGGCACACATGTTGCTGAAAGGAATTAGATGTCTAAATCGAGTGAATCGATTCTAAACCAGTATGACTTCTATAAGCTTTCCGGAGAACAGTTTTACTCCACAATTTTCTACTACTGTGTTGCCTCTGACAAATACTGGAGTGTTATATCAGATCCTTGCATATTTCACATATAACCTCAGTATAGAATTTAAAAATATTATATTATTATGTTAGATGGTATTTCTTATTCAGTTCGTAGTCCATACTTACTCACATTGTATAGTGAAGCCTCTTGTGAACTGATGAGTGCTCCAGTGTTTAAATAGCCTTGTGGTAAAAGACGTAGAATGTTTCCGAGAAAACTTTGCAATGTAATCTCAGACCTCCGATGAGGAACGTACAAGACGACATGGATCTGCAGTAGCTAGAAGTAGCGTGAAGTGAGGCGATGTGGAATAAAGTCTTCATAATGGCATTCGTCTTGTCTACTTCATTTCCACCTAGAGTGTTGGCCTGCAGGAAGTTAGTCATAAACCAAGTTTCACTGCAGTAAATGGAGTTCTTTCTGGGTGGGGATTTCGTCTCGACGCTTACATATTTCCTCTCCAGGACATTCAGGTATTATGAAGTGTGTATGGCACGCCAAAAGTTCCAATTGGTGCGAAAACGCGAGCAGAATCCGTTTGCTTTATGGTCTTCCGGGTTACGTTCACCCTTCTCCGTTAACTTCCGTCAGGTCGACCAAAAGGAGCACATATTTCCCAGGGAATTGGGCTCGAATCTTGAAAACACCAAAGTATTCATTCAAACAATATCTCTAATGGGAAAGTATGAAATCTCGTAAAGGGAGTTTTCTTGAAAGCACGCCTTTGTTTAAAATCACTAATGAAGGGAATATAATGAACTAAAACGTACTAGAGCCTATCGTTAAGCATCGTAACATTTTAGTTTAAAAATAGCTTCATAGAATTAACTGTAATATTATTTACCTTTACACAATTCAATAAATAAATTTACCCAAACGAGGAAACGCAGGTAGACAGACTGAAATGAATATGGCCCTACAGTAGCTTGTAACTAAAAATAATAGGTTGGACATTCATTTATAGCGTTACATCAAGTTCTGTCTCAAACGCAGGTACTCTGTAAGCAATAATCAGAGTCAGCTATTTTAAAATGGTACATTAATAGCTCCATAACTCTAAGAGAGATCATTTAGCTTATTTAATTTCTAGATGACTGGAACCGTACATGAGATGTGCGTCTAATTTCATTTTCTCTCTTAATTCGACGAATGGTCTATTCAGGAAAGCGGCGATATAATTTTTCTCATACTCAGGAATTCGTAACTCAAACAATACCCGGCCAAACTCAATAAGCTGGCGAATTAGTGCAATTAGGGTCGTAATTATAGGCGACTATTCTTCATTTCTCTACATTCACTCGACAGAAGTGTTGGCATAATAACCGTTTCAAAATCCTCATCACCTATCGAAATTTCTAGGAACAAATAAATAGAATTACTTCATGCTTCCAGAAAGGTCACAGTCACAGAGTTCCAGACACAGAAGTGTGGGAGGCTGATGAACAAATATACATTAAGGGCCTTAAAGATACTAGTTTCTATTGGACTGATATACTTCACTGCCTATTGGACAATTGAGATATCAAATAATAATAATAATAATAATAATAATAATAATAATAATAATAATAATAATAATAATAATAATAATAATAATAATAATAATAATAATAATAATAATCCTCCGTGGCTCAGACGGCAGCGCGTCGTCTCTCACCGCTGCATACCGTGGTTCAAATCCCGGTCACTCCGGGTACTTCGGTTTTCCCTGTCATATTTCATTCCAGCAACACTCTCCATTGTCATTTCATAGCATCTATCAGTCATTAATGAAATCACTTTGTGAGTGGCGACCCCATCGTACTAATAGCCTATATCTGCTTCATTCATTCCATCCCTGACCCGGTCAATGACTGAAAAACAGGTTGTAGGTTATCATTTTCAATAATAATAATAATAATAATAATAATAATAATAATAATAATAATAATAATAATAATAATAATAATAATAATAATCTGAATAAGGAGATTCCACTAATTATCGGTATAAAGGGATGCTTAAATATTCGCTTTGAAAAGGGGACATGGTAGTAAATGATCCAGATTTGTTACATTCAAGCACTACTAAACGTCAACGAAGGAGAAGGGTTCATATCTATCAACCATGAGTTCAAGAGGTAAATTTATAATCACGAACGCTTCTTCTCCGGCTTGCCATAATAAGTTTAATTGTGGGAAATGTGAACATAATCTAATTCGAAACCCATAGAATTCCTTGGTCTGTGGCATACAATAACACTTCGATTAACATTGCCATTTAAATTGTTTATGGCAAGGGATAAATACTTTTCTTCTTTTTCTACTTCTCCCACGAACTGTGCAGTTCATGTGAACTTAACTCTGTTTTATAGGCGTATGCCCTTTTCTCGACTAACTCATTAAGTTACTACAATAATACACCATTTACCATATAATATTAATAATAATAATAATAATAATAATAATAATAATAATAATAATAATAATAATCCGGGTAGCAGGAGAAGTAAATGCTACATAAGCCTAGTCCTTGTTTGTCTGCTCGCTGTGTAATAACTGCAAAGGGGGACGTACGTAGCCATTCTGCACACGTCACGGCCGAGTTACGAGAAACATCTCAACGCAATGGTTATTGCCTTCAGGACACAACCGAATAACAATATTCTGCGCAGCGTTGCTGCTCCAAAAATCTTCGTTGTGAAATGGGTTCGTGAACTTAGATTTGTTCCATTCCGGAAGTCACAATAAGGATCATCATCTTCTCTTTCTTTTTCTTCTGCTCTTTCCCTTTCATCTCCACATAAAATGGTGATAAGCCTACATCATTACCGTTGTGTGTAGCTGGAGGGCGGCGGCTACCAGATTGCTATCACTAGAGACGAGGGCAGATCAAGGGGACCAGAGAACTACAAGTGGTGCTCCAAACTTCACCCCTCAACACTCATCCCTTCCCGCCTTTCTTTCCCACCCGCCTCAAAAGTCAGCAATAAGCTAGCGAGGTTTGTTCAGATCCATACAACGGTTATATCCAGTAATTGTAAGTTGGCCGAATACTGATTCAATAACATTATAATTATGTTTAATATGACACTTCAACAAATGCTGAGCTGAGTGGCTCAGACGGTAATTCGCTGGCTGGTTTTCTGAGCCAAAGTCGGAAGGTCCGATCCTGCCTTAGTCCGGCGGTATCTGAAACTCGAATAGAGTACGTCAGCCTGTTGTCGGTACACTTATTGGCACGCTAAAGAACTCCTGTGGGACAGAATTCTGGCACTTCGGCGTCTCCAAAAACCGCTAAGGTAGATAGTGGGACATTAAGCCAATATTATTATTATTATTAAACTTCTCATAAAAAAGACCTCCGCTCCGAAAGATCCGCCAATATTTCCACCCTTCCCAAACCTCTGACGAACACTGGAAATGGCACTCTGTAGATCATTACTATAATATTACTGGTTTTTACGTCCCACTAACTAATTTTTAAGATTTTTGTCTGATGACAATAGGATGTCCGACGACTCGCACGTTCCACAGAGTACGTCAGCCTCCTGTCGGTAGACTTACTGGCTCGTAAAGGAACGCCTGCCGGACAAAATTCCGGCACCTCATCACGGAGGTCTTTGTTAGTCATTTAAAACCGGTTATCAACGAAAACCACTCCCTAAGGTCTACAGCAGTCTTACGAGTATCTGCTCATCCAGGGATTGTTTCAGCAAAGGCTACATATTTTGCAGCCTAATTTCTTCATCGTCAGAATTTTTCTCTAAGTCCTTCTCAATTAACGACTTTTTCCACGATTTGTAAGTTGTGTCGGATAAAGCGGAATGTCGGATAATCAAATGTTGGTTAAGCGAAACTTTTATTTGCGTCGACGGTGGTACGGGACTAAAAATCATCATTGTTAATGGCAAGGGATGTGTCCGACGACTTCCACATTCCACAGAGTACGTCAGCCTCCTGTCGGTAGACTTACTGGCTCGTAAAGGAACGCCTGCAGGACAAAATTCCGGTACCTCGGCGTCTCCAAAAATCGTAAAAATTGGTTAGTGGGACGTAAAAATCAGTAATATTATAGTAATGATCAACAGAGTGCCATTTCCAGCGTTCGTCAGAGGTTAGGGAAGGGTGGAAATATTGGCGGATCTTTCGGAGCGGACGTCCTATGGATCACTTTTCGGGTGATGTTATGCTAATAATATATACGGATGAACTGTTGAATAAACTAACACTGTTTATTGCTGTTGTCTGTGGATGCGTGGGTTACATTTCCACTGGATTTAACTCACGCATCTCTTATCTTCCCAATACAGTATCTTAGAGTAAATTTGCACAGTTACATATTATAAATGGATTGACAGAAATAACTCAAGGCCCTGTCCGAATTTTATTTTGTAATACTCGCCATAACGTTACGTGCGCAACCACATTATATTTTACTCCAAGTCTACTATCCTTTTATAATTTAAAACGAGATTCATGCAGTTGCTCTCTAGATAAGGAATCTGTATTAACCAAGTAAAATACGACTGATCAGAACGTGCGGTACTTCTCCGGCATAAAGGGATTTGTACGACTGCATGTTGCCTACGAAAAACGTGATGCCTTACAGACGAAGCTGATTACAGAGATGGAATGCTCTCAAATTCACTCGCAGTTTAAGGTGTAAGGAGAAAGCTGATATTGGAGCTGGCGTTGAAAGGCCACCAATATTGATTCTGGATAAACTGTATTCAGCTTATTTGTCCTAGTGAGTTATTTAAAGATGTGATATACACAGTACAAATACCAGTTTGTTGGCTAAAGAGGTACTTTTTGTGCTATAAATCACGAATAAGGGACATATTACACTCTGTCATACTCTGAGGATTTAACTGATTCTGTGGATAATATTATTTATTAAAAGATGACTTAGCGCAACACAGTGATGTATCCCGATGTAGTAAGGTGTCAAATAGCTGAAATATTCAATATTTTGTACACAGTTACTCAGTTTTTTGGTCTGTTACGATAAAACAAGTTTCATGAAAAGGATGGCTGAAAAGGCGTTCCGTAGTTAAATATAACACCATGGCATAACTTGAGGCTGTGATTTGTCCTCTTTTTTCAAGATATTTCCACATTCACTTCAGATAAATGCTGTGATTGTACCTTACTTCAAGTTAAAGGCCGAATTCATTCAGTTGCACTCATTACGACCACCACAACACAAACTATTGACAGATTGAACACCCACACAAAACCCACACGTAACAGACGGTTTGAGATGTCCATATAATTTAAAATGAAACATGAATCGGGAATTCCAAGTGGAATCGGACAGAAAGAAAATGAGTATTTTCTAAAATTTTGGAATAACATCTTAGAAAAACAATGCGGTTTGATTTTTTACTTCTGCACAATATCAGATTCTTCAGTTCAACGGTATTTATTATGTTACACTGAATGGTGAATACATCAGGCCTATATTCTTCCGACAAGCAAACTTTTACAGAAATATTATGGATACATTATTAAATATTGGACATTCATTTATTTATTTACAGAACTCTCACTTCACTTCAACAATGAGTGTAAGGAATAGAAAAGTAGGTTTGAATGCTTTACCTCCTTGAATTAACAGAAAACCGAGATTTTGATAAGGTAGTGAATGACTATGTGTATTTCTCAAGGAAGCTGTGAATAGGCTAGCTGTAAAGGGCCACAGCATCCATCAGTAAAATACCATAAAAACAGGCAGGCCAGGGAAAATAATCGTGGTGGACTAACAAAAGATTTAAACATCCTAAACAGGCCGGTAAAAGAAATGCTGAATGACAAAAGATTTACAGCTCGCGCAATTTCAATATCATTATAATGGAATAAATGTGGTGAGGAAGATTATCTCTTCCCCATCCTTAGCAGATTATAAACTGAGCGCACATCGCATTGAAGATGAAGTATGATCACATCTCCGCGCTCCCGTAGACTTGTCATTGTCTGCGGCAGGCACAACGGCATCTCGCCGAAACTGTGGCGTGGTGGTCGCTGGCGGATTTAGCTGTTAATGCAGTACCTCATATTGCGCACGGATGTTCAGTTTACTTTTAACGTTCGTGAAACTGTGAATGTCCATGTGACGTTCCATGGATTGAATATATTAGTTCGGACCTACAAGCAAAGCAAAGTCACCTCCGTACAGGCCATGAAGGCCCTTGGAGGAGTGGGAGGTAAAGGCTTCCACCATTGTTAACCTCGGCACGTGATGGGGTAGAGTGGTTGGCCCTAAGCCCGGCCGACTTTGCCCCCAGGAATTAACCTGGTACTCATTTTTGGTGAAGGCTGAGTGAACCTCAGGGCCATATGCACCTCCAGAAGTGGAAATCTCGTTTCTTAAATTTTACGACTTCCTGACGGGGGGTCGAACCCACGTCCTTTCGGGCGAATCGAGCACGCCTTTACCGCCTCGGCCAGGCAGCCCCTCGGTTCGGACCTACACACAGATTAAAAAGAAGGCAATCCGAAGGTCATTATTGTATTTTTTATGTAGTTTGAACAACTGAATGTATTACAATCCCCAGCTCACCACTCTGAGAAGTCCACGTTTTTCGTTGAGAATGGTGATGAATTCATTTTACCTCTACGGCCCTCTCCAGAGAAGCTAGATTTGGCGATATATAGCTCATGTTAACAACACTACTTATGGCTCTTAGCAGCACAATGGTTATTTCGTGTAGTCCAATCTACCGTTGTAAGCACGGCATTTTAATGAGTTTATATATTCTTTGAGTACCTACTCGCTGTGACTTGGCTATGATGGGGACATGCCTTGTTGATATATAACAGACTAGCAAGATACCCGTGCTTCGCTACGGTATTATACTGAAATTTATAATTGAATGCTTATTGTTTTAGATATATAATCCGCCGAAATTCGCGGTCTGACTCATTTTCTGCGAGAACCCACCAAAATTCCCGATCTGACTCGTTTTCTATTAGATTACGGCATGTTTCCTCCCATTTTTCAATCTTCTTTTCCAGCAATCGATTTCGTACTTCCCGGGCTAGGCTCAGGTATTCCTCCCGGTCAGTTGGGTCCGTAAATCTTTGCCATCTTTTCCTATAATCATTTTTAATATGGATAAAATCCTTCAGGAGATCCGGCGTGGTGTCATATTGGGTGCCTAGAAGGCACTGAATCCGCGGCCGGACTGCATTCTTAGTCATTACCCGTCCAGGAGCCGTTTCCGGCGCGGTCCGCACATTTGACGACGGTCCGGAACATTATTATTATTATTATTATTATTATTATTATTATTATTATTATTATTATTATTATTATTATTATTATTATTATTATTATTATTATTATTATTATTATTATTATTATTATGTGTTGCTGGAATGGATGATGACAGGAAAACCGGAGTATCCGGAGAAAAACCTGTCCCGCCTCCGTTTTGTCCAGCACGAATGTCACATGGAGTGAACGGGATTTGAACCACGGAACCCAGCTGTGAGAGGCCGGCGCGCTGCCGAGGATCCTTATAAGTACATTAAGAACAGTAAAATCAATTGGTCTCACCTCCTTCTACACCCCACCGCCGTTAAGTTTATTTACCGGCACGTCCCTCCCCACACCAAAAAAAAAAAATTTAAAAGAAGGCTTGTTTCTTATGTTTAAAGAAGGTTTCAAACACCAATGTTCACGTCTATTACCTTCAGTTTTGAGATATAAGTATCCCCATAAAAATAATTATTTTTTTTCATTTCATTTAACACTACTCCCCCCCCCCCTAAGTGAATTTTCCCGCAAAAGATACTTGTTTCTTTAATAGTAAATGATCTTCTAAATACCAACTATCACGACTCTAACTTCTTCAGTTTTTGATTTATGTGTCCTCATGAAAGGAATTCAACTCCTTTACACTCCCGCCCTCCAAGATGGTTTCCCCCCAAAACGCGTTTTTCTTTGTTTTTAAAGGAGATCCAAATACGAATTTTCACGTCTGTAACAACTTTAGTTTTTATTAGATGTATGTATTCACATACAATTAATTCAATTAATTTTTCAATTCTTTCACCCCCCCCCCCCCTTCATTGGATTTTCCGAGAATACGTGTTTCTTTATTTTTAAAGCAGATTGCAAATATCAAATTTCACGCCTGTAACATCTTCATTTTTGAGATATCAGTAGCCTAATTAAAATAATTCAACACCATTTTCAGTCACTTTTACCCCCCCTCCACCCAAGTGGTATTTCCGAAAGCTAAAAATACACGTTTCTTTATGTTTAATAGAGATAAAAAAATACCATTTTTCACTTCTGTAACATGTTAAGTTTTTGAGATAAACTGTAAAAATTCTCATTTTAAAATTTCACCCCTTTTGAGTTCCCCTTAAGTGGAGTTTCCAAACACACATCACCTATGTTTCTTTAGATTTACAGGAGATTACAAACACCCACTTTTTACGTCTGTAACATTTTACGTTTCCAAGATATTCTGTAGATATAGTCTTTCAAAAATTCACCCAATTTGTCACTCCTGTTTAACCGCCATTAATTGGATTTTCCAAAACTAAAAAATACGTGTTTCTTTATTTTTAAAGGAGATCCCATATACAAATTTTCAGTTCTGTAATATCTCTCGTTTCTGAGATATATGTATCCTCATTAAAGGCATTCAACCCATTTTTCACCCTTTTACACCCCTCCTATTGGGATTTACAAGAAACAAAAAATACGTTTTCCTTTATTTTTAGAGAAGATTCTAACTACCAATTTTTACATCTGTAAATTTTAAAGTTTTA